>NW_026527263.1:0-110373 GCF_022682495.2 Desmodus rotundus | reverse complement strand
AATAAGCAGCCCTCTGCCTCCACGGGGCTCAAACACCTGGGCCTTTGTGCGAGCACCTGGCGTACGTGCAGGCAAACCGCAGACCCCTCTGGCCCGAACCCACCACTGCGAAGATCCCCTTTTCTTCCATCCGTAATGGGGTCACGCTTGAGGAGAGGAAGAACATGGTGAGGCCCCCAGGAGTTGGCATTTTCTCCCAGCCGCGGCTGGCTCCTGTCGGGCCTATACGTGGGCCGCGCATGCCCACTCAGGCTCCCAAGCACACGCCTCCCTCGGCTCACCTGACCCACCCTTTAGAGGTCACAGCAGTTCCACAGGGTCCCTGGGCACCAGTCCGTGGACACAGGAGCCCTCCCTGCCACCTAGAGGACCACGCGATTTCCGCTGGGGAACACTGCCCAGAAGCACTCCCACCCTCGCACAGACACTGTGCGCAGGATAGACTTGTGGACCAGGGGCCTGGGCGGGGAATTTTCCAGGGAACTCTCTAAAGGCCAGGTGCCCTCTGTCGCCCTGGAGTGCCCACGCCGTCCCTTCACCTGCAGGACACTATCATCCAGCAATAAGCAGCCCTCTGCCTCCACGGGGCTCAAACACCTGGGCCCTTTGTGCGAGCACCTGACGTATGTGCAGGAAAACCCGCAGACCCCTCTGGCCCGACCCACCGCTGGAAGATCCCCCTTTTCTTCCTTCGTAAAGGGGTCCTCCTTGAGGAGTGGAGGAACATGGGGAGGCCCCAGGAGATGGCTTTTCTCCGAGCGCGGCTGGCTTGTTTCGGGCCTATACGTGGGCCGCGCGTGCGCACTCAGGCTCCCCACCACAAGCCTCCCTCGGGTCACGGAACCCACCCTAGAGGTGTCCTCCTGACCCACCCCTGAGGGGTCACGTGACCCCACTCCTGAGGGGTCACGCGACCCACTCCTGAGGGGTCACGTGACCCACACCTGAGGGGTCACGTGACCCACACCTGAGGGGTCACGCGACCCACACCTGAGGGGTCACGTGACCCACCCTTGAGGGGTCTCGTGACCTACCTTTTGGGGTCACGTGAGCCCCACCCTTTGGGGGTCACGTGACCCACCCTTGGGAGGTTACCTGCCCAACCCTTGAGGGGTCACAGCAGTTTTACAGGGTCCCTTCGCACCTGTTTGGGGAAACAGAAGCCTCCCTGCCGCTCAGAGGACCGCACGATTTCCCAGAGGCCACACTGCCTAGCAGCAGCTTCAGGCCCGCACAGACAGTGTGCTGAGGACAGACTTGGGTACCGGGCGATGGCGGGGGATTTCCATGGAAATCTCTAAGGGCCCGGTGCCCTGTGTGGCCCGGGGAGTGCCCACGCCGTTCTTTGACCCCGCAGGACAATTGCATCCAGCAATAAGCAGCCCTCTGCCTCCACGGGGCTCAAACACCTGGGCCCCGTGTGCGGGCACCTGGGCTACGTGCAGGCAAACCGCAGACCCCTGTGGCCCGAACCCACCATTGCGAAGATCCCCCTTTTCTTCCATCTGTAAAGGGGTCACGCTTGAGGAGTGGAAGAACATGGGGAGCCCCCAGGAGTTGCCTTTTCTCCCAGCCGCAGCTGGCTCGTTTAGGGCCTATACGTGGGCCGCGCATGCCCACTCAGGCTCCCAATCACACGCCTCCCTCGGCTCACCTGACCCACCCATTTAGAGGTCACAGCAGTTCCACAGGGTCCCTGGGGACCAGTCCGTGGACACAGGAGCCCTCCCTGCCACCTAGAGGACCACGCGATTTCCGCTGGGGAACACTCCCCAGAAGCACTCCCACCCTCGCACAGACACTGTGCGCAGGATAGACTTGTGGACCAGGGGCCTGGGCGGGGAATTTTCCAGGGAACTCTCTAAAGGCCAGGTGCCCTCTGTCGCCCTGGGAGTGCCCACGCCGTCCCTTCACCCTGCAGGACACTATCATCCAGCAATAAGCAGCCCTCTGCCTCCACGGGGCTCAAACACCTGGGCCCTTTGTGCGAGCACCTGACGTATGTGCAGGAAAACCCGCAGACCCCTCTGGCCCGACCCACCGCTGGGAAGATCCCCCTTTTCTTCCATTCGTAAAGGGGTCCTCCTTGAGGAGTGGAGGAACATGGGTAGCCCCCAGGAGATGGCTTTTCTCCGAGCCGCGGCTGGCTTGTTTCGGGCCTATAAGTGGGCCGCGCGTGCGCACTCAGGCTCCCCACCACAAGCCTCCCTCGGGTCACAGGACCCACCCTAGAGGTGTCTCCTGACCCACCCTTGAGGGGTCACGTTACCCACCCCTGAGGGGTCACGCGACCCACCCCTGAGGGGTCACGTGACCCACCCCTGAGGGGTCTCGTGACCTACCCCTGAGGGGTCACGTGACCCACCCCTGAGGGGTCACGTGACCCACCCTCGAGGGGTTACGTGACCCACCTCTGAGAGGTCACGTGACCCACACCTGAGGGGTCACGTGACCCACCCTTGAGGGGTCTCGTGACCTACCCTTTTGGGGTCACGTGACCCACCCTTTGGGGTCACGTGAACCACCCTTGGGAGGTCACGTGCCCCACCCTTGAGGGGTCACATGACCCACCTTGAGAGGTCACAGCAGTTTTACAGGGTCCCTGCGCACCTGTTTGGGGAAACAGAAGCCCTCCCTGCCGCTCAGAGGACAGCACGATTTCCCAGAGGCCACACTGCCTAGCAGCACTTTCAGCCCCGCACAGACAGTGTGCTAAGGACAGACTTGGGTACCCGGGGCAGGGGCGGGGGATTTCCCATGGAACTCTCTAAGGGCCCGGTGCCCTGTGTGGCCCGGGGAGTGCCCACGCCGTTCCTTGACCCCGCAGGACAATTGCATCCAGCAATAAGCAGCCCTCTGCCTCCACGGGGCTCAAACACCTGGGCCTTTGTGCGAGCACCTGGCGTACGTGCAGGCAAACGGCAGACCCCTCTGGCCCGAACCCACCACTGCGAAGATCCCCCTTTTCTTCCATCCGTAATGGGGTCACGCTTGAGGAGAGGAAGAACATGGTGAGGCCCCCAGGAGTTGGCATTTCTCCCAGCCGCGGCTGGCTCCTGTCGGGCCTATACGTGGGCCGCGCATGCGCACTCAGGCTCCCAAGCACACACCTCCCTCGGCTCACCTGACCCACCCTTTAGAGGTCACAGCAGTTCCACAGGGTCCCTGGGCACCAGTCCGTGGACACAGGAGCCCTCCCTGCCACCTAGAGGACCACGCGATTTCCGCTGGGGAACACTGCCCAGAAGCACTCCCACCCTCGCACAGACACTGTGCGCAGGATAGACTTGTGGACCAGGGGCCTGGGCGGGGAATTTTCCAGGGAACTCTCTAAAGGCCAGGTGCCCTCTGTCGCCCTGGGAGTGCCCACGCCGTCCCTTCACCCTGCAGGACACTATCATCCAGCAATAAGCAGCCCTCTGCCTCCACGGGGCTCAAACACCTGGGCCCTTTGTGCGAGCACCTGACGTATGTGCAGGAAAACCCGCAGACCCCTCTGGCCCGACCCACCGCTGGGAAGATCCCCCTTTTCTTCCATTCGTAAAGGGGTCCTCCTTGAGGAGTGGAGGAACATGGGGAGGCCCCCAGGAGATGGCTTTTCTCCGAGCCGCGGCTGGCTTGTTTCGGGCCTATACGTGGGCCGCGCGTGCGCACTCAGGCTCCCCACCACAAGCCTCCCTCGGGTCACGGAACCCACCCTAGAGGTGTCTCCTGACCCACCCCTGAGGGGTCACGTGACCCACTCCTGAGGGGTCACGCGACCCACTCCTGAGGGGTCACGTGACCCACACCTGAGGGGTCACGTGACCCACACCTGAGGGGTCACGCGACCCACACCTGAGGGGTCACGTGACCCACCCTTGAGGGGACTCGTGACCTACCCTTTTGGGGTCACGTGACCCACCCTTTGGGGTCACGTGACCCACCCTTGGGAGGTTACCTGCCCCACCCTTGAGGGGTCACAGCAGTTTTACAGGGTCCCTTCGCACCTGTTTGGGGAAACAGAAGCCCTCCCTGCCGCTCAGAGGACCGCACGATTTCCCAGAGGCCACACTGCCTAGCAGCACCTTCAGGCCCGCACAGACAGTGTGCTGAGGACAGACTTGGGTACCCGGGCATGGGCGGGGGATTTCCCATGGAACTCTCTAAGGGCCCGGTGCCCTGTGTGGCCCGGGGAGTGCCCACGCCGTTCCTTGACCCCGCAGGACAATTGCATCCAGCAATAAGCAGCCCTCTGCCTCCACGGGGCTCAAACACCTGGGCCCCGTGTGCGGGCACCTGGCGTACGTGCAGGCAAACCCGCAGACCCCTCTGGCCCGAACCCACCACTGCGAAGATCCCCCTTTTCTTCCATCCGTAATGGGGTCACGCTTGAGGAGAGGAAGAACATGGTGAGGCCCCCAGGAGATGCCTTTTCTCCCAGCCGCGGCTGGCTCCTGTCGGGCCTATACGTGGGCCGCGCATGCGCACTCAGGCTCCCAAGCACACGCCTCCCTCGGCTCACCTGACCCACCCTTTAGAGGTCACAGCAGTTCCACAGGGTCCCTGGGCACCAGTCCGTGGACACAGGAGCCCTCCCTGCCACCTAGAGGACCACGCGATTTCCGCTGGGGAACACTGCCCAGAAGCACTCCCACCCTCGCACAGACACTGTGCGCAGGATAGACTTGTGGACCAGGGGCCTGGGCGGGGAATTTTCCAGGGAACTCTCTAAAGGCCAGGTGCCCTCTGTCGCCCTGGGAGTGCCCACGCCGTCCCTTCACCCTGCAGGACACTATCATCCAGCAATAAGCAGCCCTCTGCCTCCACGGGGCTCAAACACCTGGGCCCTTTGTGCGAGCACCTGACGTATGTGCAGGAAAACCCGCAGTCCCCTCTGGCCCGACCCACCGCTGGGAAGATCCCCCTTTTCTTCCATTCGTAAAGGGGTCCTCCTTGAGGAGTGGAGGAACATGGGTAGCCCCCAGGAGATGGCTTTTCTCCGAGCCGCGGCTGGCTTGTTTCGGGCCTATAAGTGGGCCGCGCGTGCGCACTCAGGCTCCCCACCACAAGCCTCCCTCCGGTCACAGGACCCACCCTAGAGGTGTCTCCTGACCCACCCTTGAGGGGTCACGTTACCCACCCCTGAGGGGTCACGCGACCCACCCCTGAGGGGTCACGTGACCCACCCCTGAGGGGTCTCGTGACCTACCCCTGAGGGGTCACGTAACCTACCCCTGAGGGGTCACGTGACCCACACTCGAGGGGTTACGTGACCCACCTCTGAGAGGTCACGTGACCCACACCTGAGGGGTCACGTGACCCACCCTTGAGGGGTCTCGTGACCTACCCTTTTGGGGTCACGTGACCCACCCTTTGGGGTCACGTGAACCACCCTTGGGAGGTCACGTGCCCCACCCTTGAGGGGTCACATGACCCACCTTGAGAGGTCACAGCAGTTTTACAGGGTCCCTGCGCACCTGTTTGGGGAAACAGAAGCCCTCCCTGCCGCTCAGAGGACAGCACGATTTCCCAGAGGCCACACTGCCTAGCAGCACTTTCAGCCCCGCACAGACAGTGTGCTAAGGACAGACTTGGGTACCCGGGGCAGGGGCGGGGGATTTCCCATGGAACTCTCTAAGGGCCCGGTGCCCTGTGTGGCCCGAGGAGTGCCCACGCCGTTCCTTGACCCCGCAGGACAATTCCATCCAGCAATAAGCAGCCCTCTGCCTCCACGGGGCTCAAACACCTGGGCCTTTGTGCGAGCACCTGGCGTACGTGCAGGCAAACCGCAGACCCCTCTGGCCCGAACCCACCACTGCGAAGATCCCCCTTTTCTTCCATCCGTAATGGGGTCACGCTTGAGGAGAGGAAGAACATGGTGAGGCCCCCAGGAGTTGGCATTTCTCCCAGCCGCGGCTGGCTCCTGTCGGGCCTATACGTGGGCCGCGCATGCCCACTCAGGCTCCCAAGCACACACCTCCCTCGGCTCACCTGACCCACCCTTTAGAGGTCACAGCAGTTCCACAGGGTCCCTGGGCACCAGTCCGTGGACACAGGAGCCCTCCCTGCCACCTAGAGGACCACGCGATTTCCGCTGGGGAACACTGCCCAGAAGCACTCCCACCCTCGCACAGACACTGTGCGCAGGATAGACTTGTGGACCAGGGGCCTGGGCGGGGAATTTTCCAGGGAACTCTCTAAAGGCCAGGTGCCCTCTGTCGCCCTGGGAGTGCCCACGCCGTCCCTTCACCCTGCAGGACACTATCATCCAGCAATAAGCAGCCCTCTGCCTCCACGGGGCTCAAACACCTGGGCCCTTTGTGCGAGCACCTGACGTATGTGCAGGAAAACCCGCAGACCCCTCTGGCCCGACCCACCGCTGGGAAGATCCCCCTTTTCTTCCATTCGTAAAGGGGTCCTCCTTGAGGAGTGGAGGAACATGGGGAGGCCCCCAGGAGATGGCTTTTCTCCGAGCCGCGGCTGGCTTGTTTCGGGCCTATACGTGGGCCGCGCGTGCGCACTCAGGCTCCCCACCACAAGCCTCCCTCGGGTCACGGAACCCACCCTAGAGGTGTCTCCTGACCCACCCCTGAGGGGTCACGTGACCCACTCCTGAGGGGTCACGTGACCCACTCCTGAGGGGTCACGTGACCCACACCTGAGGGGTCACGTGACCCACACCTGAGGGGTCACGCGACCCACACCTGAGGGGTCACGTGACCCACCCTTGAGGGGTCTCGTGACCTACCCTTTTGGGGTCACGTGACCCACCCTTTGGGGTCACGTGACCCACCCTTGGGAGGTTACCTGCCCCACCCTTGAGGGGTCACAGCAGTTTTACAGGGTCCCTTCGCACCTGTTTGGGGAAACAGAAGCCCTCCCTGCCGCTCAGAGGACCGCACGATTTCCCAGAGGCCACACTGCCTAGCAGCAGCTTCAGGCCCGCACAGACAGTGTGCTGAGGACAGACTTGGGTACCCGGGCATGGGCGGGGGATTTCCCATGGAAATCTCTAAGGGCCCGGTGCCCTGTGTGGCCCGGGGAGTGCCCACGCCGTTCTTTGACCCCGCAGGACAATTGCATCCAGCAATAAGCAGCCCTCTGCCTCCACGGGGCTCAAACACCTGGGCCCCGTGTGCGGGCACCTGGCGTACGTGCAGGCAAACCCGCAGACCCCTGTGGCCCGAACCCACCATTGCGAAGATCCCCCTTTTCTTCCATCTGTAAAGGGGTCACGCTTGAGGAGTGGAAGAACATGGGGAGGCCCCCAGGAGTTGCCTTTTCTCCCAGCCGCAGCTGGCTCGTTTAGGGCCTATACGTGGGCCGCGCATGCCCACTCAGGCTCCCAAGCACACGCCTCCCTCGGCTCACCTGACCCACCCTTTAGAGGTCACAGCAGTTCCACAGGGTCCCTGGGGACCAGTCCGTGGACACAGGAGCCCTCCCTGCCACCTAGAGGACCACGCGATTTCCGCTGGGGAACACTGCCCAGAAGCACTCCCACCCTCGCACAGACACTGTGCGCAGGATAGACTTGTGGACCAGGGGCCTGGGCGGGGAATTTTCCAGGGAACTCTCTAAAGGCCAGGTGCCCTCTGTCGCCCTGGGAGTGCCCACGCCGTCCCTTCACCCTGCAGGACACTATCATCCAGCAATAAGCAGCCCTCTGCCTCCACGGGGCTCAAACACCTGGGCCCTTTGTGCGAGCACCTGACGTATGTGCAGGAAAACCCGCAGACCCCTCTGGCCCGACCCACCGCTGGGAAGATCCCCCTTTTCTTCCATTCGTAAAGGGGTCCTCCTTGAGGAGTGGAGGAACATGGGTAGCCCCCAGGAGATGGCTTTTCTCCGAGCCGCGGCTGGCTTGTTTCGGGCCTATAAGTGGGCCGCGCGTGCGCACTCAGGCTCCCCACCACAAGCCTCCCTCCGGTCACAGGACCCACCCTAGAGGTGTCTCCTGACCCACCCTTGAGGGGTCACGTTACCCACCCCTGAGGGGTCACGAGACCCACCCCTGAGGGGTCACGTGACCCACCCCTGAGGGGTCTCGTGACCTACCCCTGAGGGGTCACGTGACCCACCCCTGAGGGGTCACGTGACCCACCCTCGAGGGGTTACGTGACCCACCTCTGAGAGGTCACGTGACCCACACCTGAGGGGTCACGTGACCCACCCTTGAGGGGTCTCGTGACCTACCCTTTTGGGGTCACGTGACCCACCCTTTGGGGTCACGTGAACCACCCTTGGGAGGTCACGTGCCCCACCCTTGAGGGGTCACATGACCCACCTTGAGAGGTCACAGCAGTTTTACAGGGTCCCTGCGCACCTGTTTGGGGAAACAGAAGCCCTCCCTGCCGCTCAGAGGACAGCACGATTTCCCAGAGGCCACACTGCCTAGCAGCACTTTCAGCCCCGCACAGACAGTGTGCTAAGGACAGACTTGGGTACCCGGGGCAGGGGCGGGGGATTTCCCATGGAACTCTCTAAGGGCCCGGTGCCCTGTGTGGCCCGGGGAGTGCCCACGCCGTTCCTTGACCCCGCAGGACAATTGCATCCAGCAATAAGCAGCCCTCTGCCTCCACGGGGCTCAAACACCTGGGCCTTTGTGCGAGCACCTGGCGTACGTGCAGGCAAACGGCAGACCCCTCTGGCCCGAACCCACCACTGCGAAGATCCCCCTTTTCTTCCATCCGTAATGGGGTCACGCTTGAGGAGAGGAAGAACATGGTGAGGCCCCCAGGAGTTGGCATTTCTCCCAGCCGCGGCTGGCTCCTGTCGGGCCTATACGTGGGCCGCGCATGCGCACTCAGGCTCCCAAGCACACACCTCCCTCGGCTCACCTGACCCACCCTTTAGAGGTCACAGCAGTTCCACAGGGTCCCTGGGCACCAGTCCGTGGACACAGGAGCCCTCCCTGCCACCTAGAGGACCACGCGATTTCCGCTGGGGAACACTGCCCAGAAGCACTCCCACCCTCGCACAGACACTGTGCGCAGGATAGACTTGTGGACCAGGGGCCTGGGCGGGGAATTTTCCAGGGAACTCTCTAAAGGCCAGGTGCCCTCTGTCGCCCTGGGAGTGCCCACGCCGTCCCTTCACCCTGCAGGACACTATCATCCAGCAATAAGCAGCCCTCTGCCTCCACGGGGCTCAAACACCTGGGCCCTTTGTGCGAGCACCTGACGTATGTGCAGGAAAACCCGCAGTCCCCTCTGGCCCGACCCACCGCTGGGAAGATCCCCCTTTTCTTCCACTCGTAAAGGGGTCCTCCTTGAGGAGTGGAGGAACATGGGGAGGCCCCCAGGAGATGGCTTTTCTCGAGCCGCGGCTGGCTTGTTTCGGGCCTATACGTGGGCCGCGCGTGCGCACTCAGGCTCCCCACCACAAGCCTCCCTCGGGTCACGGAACCCACCCTAGAGGTGTCTCCTGACCCACCCCTGAGGGGTCATGTGACCCACTCCTGAGGGGTCACGTGACCCACCCTTGAGGGGTCTCGTGACCTACCCTTTTGGGGTCACGTGACCCACCCTTTGGGGTCACGTGACCCACCCTTGGGAGGTCACCTGCCCCACCCTTGAGGGGTCACAGCAGTTTTACAGGGTCCCTGCGCACCTGTTTGGGGAAACAGAAGCCCTCCCTGCCGCTCAGAGGACCGCACGATTTCCCAGAGGCCACACTGCCTAGCAGCACCTTCAGGCCCGCACAGACAGTGTGCTGAGGACAGACTTGGGTACCCGGGGCAGGGGCGGGGGATTTCCCATGGAACTCTCTAAGGGCCCGGTGCCCTGTGTGGCCCGGGGAGTGCCCACGCCGTTCCTTGACCCCGCAGGACAATTGCATCCAGCAATAAGCAGCCCTCTGCCTCCACGGGGCTCAAACACCTGGGCCCCGTGTGCGGGCACCTGGCATACGTGCAGGCAAACCCGCAGACCCCTGTGGCCCGAACCCACCATTGCGAAGATCCCCCTTTTCTTCCATCTGTAAATGGGTCACGCTTGAGGAGTGGAAGAACATGGGGAGGCCCCCAGGAGTTGGCATTTCTCCCAGCCGCGGCTGGCTCCTGTCGGGCCTATACGTGGGCCGCGCATGCGCACTCAGGCTCCCAAGCACACACCTCCCTCGGCTCACCTGACCCACCCTTTAGAGGTCACAGCAGTTCCACAGGGTCCCTGGGCACCAGTCCGTGGACACAGGAGCCCTCCCTGCCACCTAGAGGACCACGCGATTTCCGCTGGGGAACACTGCCCAGAAGCACTCCCACCCTCGCACAGACACTGTGCGCAGGATAGACTTGTGGACCAGGGGCCTGGGCGGGGAATTTTCCAGGGAACTCTCTAAAGGCCAGGTGCCCTCTGTCGCCCTGGGAGTGCCCACGCCGTCCCTTCACCCTGCAGGACACTATCATCCAGCAATAAGCAGCCCTCTGCCTCCACGGGGCTCAAACACCTGGGACCTTTGAACGAGCACCTGACGTATGTGCAGGAAAACCCGCAGTCCCCTCTGGCCCGACCCACCGCTGGGAAGATCCCCCTTTTCTTCCATTCCTAAAGGGGTCCTCCTTGAGGAGTGGAGGAACATGGGGAGGCCCCCAGGAGATGGCTTTTCTCCGAGCCGCGGCTGGCTTGTTTCGGGCCTATACGTGGGCCGCGCGTGCGCACTCAGGCTCCCCACCACAAGCCTCCCTCGGGTCACGGAACCCACCCTAGAGGTGTCTCCTGACCCACCCCTGAGGGGTCACGTGACCCACTCCTGAGGGGTCACGTGACCCACACCTGAGGGGTCACGTGACCCACACCTGAGGGGTCACGTGACCCACCCTTGAGGGGTCTCGTGACCTACCCTTTTGGGGTCACGTGACCCACCCTTTGGTGTCACGTGACCCACCCTTGGGAGGTCACGTGCCCCACCCTTGAGGGGTCACAGCAGTTTTACAGGGTCCCTGCGCACCTGTTTGGGGAAACAGAAGCCCTACCTGCCGCTCTGAGGACCGCACGATTTCCCAGAGGCCACACTGCCTAGCAGCACCTTCAGCCCCGCACAGACAGTGTGCTAAGGACAGACTTGGGTACCCGGGGCAGGGGCGGGGGATTTCCCATGGAACTCTCTAAGGGCCCGGTGCCCTGTGTGGCCCGGGGAGTGCCCACGCCGTTCCTTGACCCCGCAGGACAATTGCATCCAGCAATAAGCAGCCCTCTGCCTCCACGGGGCTCAAACACCTGGGCCTTTGTGCGAGCACCTGGCGTACGTGCAGGCAAACCGCAGACCCCTCTGGCCCGAACCCACCACTGCGAAGATCCCCCTTTTCTTCCATCCGTAATGGGGTCACGCTTGAGGAGAGGAAGAACATGGTGAGGCCCCCAGGGATTGGCATTTCTCCCAGCCGCGGCTGGCTCGTGTCGGGCCTATACGTGGGCCGCGCATGCGCACTCAGGCTCCCAAGCACACGCCTCCCTCGGCTCACCTGACCCACCCTTTAGAGGTCACAGCAGTTCCACAGGGTCCCTGGGCACCAGTCCGTGGACACAGGAGCCCTCCCTGCCACCTAGAGGACCACGCGATTTCCGCTGGGGAACACTGCCCAGAAGCACTCCCACCCTCGCACAGACACTGTGCGCAGGATAGACTTGTGGACCAGGGGCCTGGGCGGGGAATTTTCCAGGGAACTCTCTAAAGGCCAGGTGCCCTCTGTCGCCCTGGGAGTGCCCACGCCGTCCCTTCACCCTGCAGGACACTATCATCCAGCAATAAGCAGCCCTCTGCCTCCACGGGGCTCAAACACCTGGGCCCTTTGTGCGAGCACCTGACGTATGTGCAGGAAAACCCGCAGACCCCTCTGGCCCGACCCACCGCTGGGAAGATCCCCCTTTTCTTCCATTCGTAAAGGGGTCCTCCTTGAGGAGTGGAGGAACATGGGGAGGCCCCCAGGAGATGGCTTTTCTCCGAGCCGCGGCTGGCTTGTTTCGGGCCTATAAGTGGGCCGCGCGTGCGCACTCAGGCTCCCCACCACAAGCCTCCCTCGGGTCACGGAACCCACCCTAGAGGTGTCTCCTGACCCACCCCTGAGGGGTCACGTGACCCACTCCTGAGGGGTCACGTGACCCACTCCTGAGGGGTCACGTGACCCACACCTGAGGGGTCACGTGACCCACACCTGAGGGGTCACGTGACCCACACCTGAGGGGTCACGTGACCCACCCTTGAGGGGTCTCGTGACCTACCCTTTTGGGGTCACGTGACCCACCCTTTGGGGTCACGTGACCCACCCTTGGGAGGTCACGTGCCCCACCCTTGAGGGGTCACAGCAGTTTTACAGGGTCCCTGCGCACCTGTTTGGGGAAACAGAAGCCCTCCCTGCCGCTCAGAGGACCGCACGATTTCCCAGAGGCCACACTGCCTAGCAGCACCTTCAGGCCCGCACAGACAGTGTGCTGAGGACAGACTTGGGTACCCGGGGCAGGGGCGGGGGATTTCCCATGGAACTCTCTAAGGGCCCGGTGCCCTGTGTGGCCCGGGGAGTGCCCACGCCGTTCCTTGACCCCGCAGGACAATTGCATCCAGCAATAAGCAGCCCTCTGCCTCCACGGGGCTCAAACACCTGGGCCCCGTGTGCGGGCACTTGGCATACGTGCAGGCAAACCCGCAGACCCCTGTGGCCCGAACCCACCATTGCGAAGATCCCCCTTTTCTTCCATCTGTAAATGGGTCACGCTTGAGGAGTGGAAGAACATGGGGAGGCCCCCAGGAGTTGGCATTTCTCCCAGCCGCGGCTGGCTCCTGTCGGGCCTATACGTGGGCCGCCCATGCGCACTCAGGCTCCCAAGCACACACCTCCCTCGGCTCACCTGACCCACCCTTTAGAGGTCACAGCAGTTCCACAGGGTCCCTGGGCACCAGTCCGTGGACACAGGAGCCCTCCCTGCCACCTAGAGGACCACGCGATTTCCGCTGGGGAACACTGCCCAGAAGCACTCCCACCCTCGCACAGACACTGTGCGCAGGATAGACTTGTGGACCAGGGGCCTGGGCGGGGAATTTTCCAGGGAACTCTCTAAAGGCCAGGTGCCCTCTGTCGCCCTGGGAGTGCCCACGCCGTCCCTTCACCCTGCAGGACACTATCATCCAGCAATAAGCAGCCCTCTGCCTCCACGGGGCTCAAACACCTGGGACCTTTGAACGAGCACCTGACGTATGTGCAGGAAAACCCGCAGTCCCCTCTGGCCCGACCCACCGCTGGGAAGATCCCCCTTTTCTTCCATTCCTAAAGGGGTCCTCCTTGAGGAGTGGAGGAACATGGGGAGGCCCCCAGGAGATGGCTTTTCTCCGAGCCACGGCTGGCTTGTTTCGGGCCTATACGTGGGCCGCGCGTGCGCACTCAGGCTCCCCACCACAAGCCTCCCTCGGGTCACGGAACCCACCCTAGAGGTGTCTCCTGACCCACCCCTGAGGGGTCACGTGACCCACTCCTGAGGGGTCACGTGACCCACACTTGAGGGGTCACGTGACCCACACCTGAGGGGTCACGTGACCCACACCTGAAGGGTCACGTGACCCACCCTTGAGGGGTCTCGTGACCTACCCTTTTGGGGTCACGTGACCCACCCTTTGGGGTCACGTGACCCACCCTTGGGAGGTCAGGTGCCCCACCCTTGAGGGGTCACAGCAGTTTTACAGGGTCCCTGCGCACCTGTTTGGGGAAACAGAAGCCCTACCTGCCGCTCTGAGGACCGCACGATTTCCCAGAGGCCACACTGCCTAGCAGCACCTTCAGCCCCGCACAGACAGTGTGCTAAGGACAGACTTGGGTACCCGGGGCAGGGGCGGGGGATTTCCCATGGAACTCTCTAAGGGCCCGGTGCCCTGTGTGGCCCGGGGAGTGCCCACGCCGTTCCTTGACCCCGCAGGACAATTGCATCCAGCAATAAGCAGCCCTCTGCCTCCACGGGGCTCAAACACCTGGGCCTTTGTGCGAGCACCTGGCGTACGTGCAGGCAAACCGCAGACCCCTCTGGCCCGAACCCACCACTGCGAAGATCCCCCTTTTCTTCCATCCGTAATGGGGTCACGCTTGAGGAGAGGAAGAACATGGTGAGGCCCCCAGGGATTGGCATTTCTCCCAGCCGCGGCTGGCTCGTGTCGGGCCTATACGTGGGCCGCGCATGCGCACTCAGGCTCCCAAGCACACGCCTCCCTCGGCTCACCTGACCCACCCTTTAGAGGTCACAGCAGTTCCACAGGGTCCCTGGGCACCAGTCCGTGGACACAGGAGCCCTCCCTGCCACCTAGAGGACCACGCGATTTCCGCTGGGGAACACTGCCCAGAAGGACTCCCACCCTCGCACAGACACTGTGCGCAGGATAGACTTGTGGACCAGGGGCCTGGGCGGGGAATTTTCCAGGGAACTCTCTAAAGGCCAGGTGCCCTCTGTCGCCCTGGGAGTGCCCACGCCGTCCCTTCACCCTGCAGGACACTATCATCCAGCAATAAGCAGCCCTCTGCCTCCACGGGGCTCAAACACCTGGGCCCTTTGTGCGAGCACCTGACGTATGTGCAGGAAAACCCGCAGACCCCTCTGGCCCGACCCACCGCTGGGAAGATCCCCCTTTTCTTCCATTCGTAAAGGGGTCCTCCTTGAGGAGTGGAGGAACATGGGGAGGCCCCCAGGAGATGGCTTTTCTCCGAGCCGCGGCTGGCTTGTTTCGGGCCTATACGTGGGCCGCGCGTGCGCACTCAGGCTCCCCACCACAAGCCTCCCTCGGGTCACGGAACCCACCCTAGAGGTGTCTCCTGACCCACCCCTGAGGGGTCACGTGACCCACTCCTGAGGGGTCACGTGACCCACTCCTGAGGGGTCACGTGACCCACACCTGAGGGGTCACGTGACCCACACCTGAGGGGTCACGTGACCCACACCTGAGGGGTCACGTGACCCACCCTTGAGGGGTCTCGTGACCTACCCTTTTGGGGTCACGTGACCCACCCTTTGGGGTCACGTGAACCACCCTTGGGAGGTCACGTGCCCCACCCTTGAGGGGTCACATGACCCACCTTGAGAGGTCACAGCAGTTTTACAGGGTCCCTGCGCACCTGTTTGGGGAAACAGAAGCCCTCCCTGCCGCTCAGAGGACAGCACGATTTCCCAGAGGCCACACTGCCTAGCAGCACTTTCAGCCCCGCACAGACAGTGTGCTAAGGACAGACTTGGGTACCCGGGGCAGGGGCGGGGGATTTCCCATGGAACTCTCTAAGGGCCCGGTGCCCTGTGTGGCCCGAGGAGTGCCCACGCCGTTCCTTGACCCCGCAGGACAATTCCATCCAGCAATAAGCAGCCCTCTGCCTCCACGGGGCTCAAACACCTGGGCCTTTGTGCGAGCACCTGGCGTACGTGCAGGCAAACCGCAGACCCCTCTGGCCCGAACCCACCACTGCGAAGATCCCCCTTTTCTTCCATCCGTAATGGGGTCACGCTTGAGGAGAGGAAGAACATGGTGAGGCCCCCAGGAGTTGGCATTTCTCCCAGCCGCGGCTGGCTCCTGTCGGGCCTATACGTGGGCCGCGCATGCCCACTCAGGCTCCCAAGCACACGCCTCCCTCGGCTCACCTGACCCACCCTTTAGAGGTCACAGCAGTTCCACAGGGTCCCTGGGCACCAGTCCGTGGACACAGGAGCCCTCCCTGCCACCTAGAGGACCACGCGATTTCCGCTGGGGAACACTGCCCAGAAGCACTCCCACCCTCGCACAGACACTGTGCGCAGGATAGACTTGTGGACCAGGGGCCTGGGCGGGGAATTTTCCAGGGAACTCTCTAAAGGCCAGGTGCCCTCTGTCGCCCTGGGAGTGCCCACGCCGTCCCTTCACCCTGCAGGACACTATCATCCAGCAATAAGCAGCCCTCTGCCTCCACGGGGCTCAAACACCTGGGCCCTTTGTGCGAGCACCTGACGTATGTGCAGGAAAACCCGCAGACCCCTCTGGCCCGACCCACCGCTGGGAAGATCCCCCTTTTCTTCCATTCGTAAAGGGGTCCTCCTTGAGGAGTGGAGGAACATGGGGAGGCCCCCAGGAGATGGCTTTTCTCCGAGCCGCGGCTGGCTTGTTTCGGGCCTATACGTGGGCCGCGCGTGCGCACTCAGGCTCCCCACCACAAGCCTCCCTCGGGTCACGGAACCCACCCTAGAGGTGTCTCCTGACCCACCCCTGAGGGGTCACGTGACCCACTCCTGAGGGGTCACGCGACCCACTCCTGAGGGGTCACGTGACCCACACCTGAGGGGTCACGTGACCCACACCTGAGGGGTCACGCGACCCACACCTGAGGGGTCACGTGACCCACCCTTGAGGGGTCTCGTGACCTACCCTTTTGGGGTCACGTGACCCACCCTTTGGGGTCACGTGACCCACCCTTGGGAGGTTACCTGCCCCACCCTTGAGGGGTCACAGCAGTTTTACAGGGTCCCTTCGCACCTGTTTGGGGAAACAGAAGCCCTCCCTGCCGCTCAGAGGACCGCACGATTTCCCAGAGGCCACACTGCCTAGCAGCAGCTTCAGGCCCGCACAGACAGTGTGCTGAGGACAGACTTGGGTACCCGGGCATGGGCGGGGGATTTCCCATGGAAATCTCTAAGGGCCCGGTGCCCTGTGTGGCCCGGGGAGTGCCCACGCCGTTCTTTGACCCCGCAGGACAATTGCATCCAGCAATAAGCAGCCCTCTGCCTCCACGGGGCTCAAACACCTGGGCCCCGTGTGCGGGCACCTGGCGTACGTGCAGGCAAACCCGCAGACCCCTGTGGCCCGAACCCACCATTGCGAAGATCCCCCTTTTCTTCCATCTGTAAAGGGGTCACGCTTGAGGAGTGGAAGAACATGGGGAGGCCCCCAGGAGTTGCCTTTTCTCCCAGCCGCAGCTGGCTCGTTTAGGGCCTATACGTGGGCCGCGCATGCCCACTCAGGCTCCCAAGCACACGCCTCCCTCGGCTCACCTGACCCACCCTTTAGAGGTCACAGCAGTTCCACAGGGTCCCTGGGGACCAGTCCGTGGACACAGGAGCCCTCCCTGCCACCTAGAGGACCACGCGATTTCCGCTGGGGAACACTCCCCAGAAGCACTCCCACCCTCGCACAGACACTGTGCGCAGGATAGACTTGTGGACCAGGGGCCTGGGCGGGGAATTTTCCAGGGAACTCTCTAAAGGCCAGGTGCCCTCTGTCGCCCTGGGAGTGCCCACGCCGTCCCTTCACCCTGCAGGACACTATCATCCAGCAATAAGCAGCCCTCTGCCTCCACGGGGCTCAAACACCTGGGCCCTTTGTGCGAGCACCTGACGTATGTGCAGGAAAACCCGCAGACCCCTCTGGCCCGACCCACCGCTGGGAAGATCCCCCTTTTCTTCCATTCGTAAAGGGGTCCTCCTTGAGGAGTGGAGGAACATGGGTAGCCCCCAGGAGATGGCTTTTCTCCGAGCCGCGGCTGGCTTGTTTCGGGCCTATAAGTGGGCCGCGCGTGCGCACTCAGGCTCCCCACCACAAGCCTCCCTCGGGTCACAGGACCCACCCTAGAGGTGTCTCCTGACCCACCCTTGAGGGGTCACGTTACCCACCCCTGAGGGGTCACGCGACCCACCCCTGAGGGGTCACGTGACCCACCCCTGAGGGGTCTCGTGACCTACCCCTGAGGGGTCACGTGACCCACCCCTGAGGGGTCACGTGACCCACCCTCGAGGGGTTACGTGACCCACCTCTGAGAGGTCACGTGACCCACACCTGAGGGGTCACGTGACCCACCCTTGAGGGGTCTCGTGACCTACCCTTTTGGGGTCACGTGACCCACCCTTTGGGGTCACGTGAACCACCCTTGGGAGGTCACGTGCCCCACCCTTGAGGGGTCACATGACCCACCTTGAGAGGTCACAGCAGTTTTACAGGGTCCCTGCGCACCTGTTTGGGGAAACAGAAGCCCTCCCTGCCGCTCAGAGGACAGCACGATTTCCCAGAGGCCACACTGCCTAGCAGCACTTTCAGCCCCGCACAGACAGTGTGCTAAGGACAGACTTGGGTACCCGGGGCAGGGGCGGGGGATTTCCCATGGAACTCTCTAAGGGCCCGGTGCCCTGTGTGGCCCGGGGAGTGCCCACGCCGTTCCTTGACCCCGCAGGACAATTGCATCCAGCAATAAGCAGCCCTCTGCCTCCACGGGGCTCAAACACCTGGGCCTTTGTGCGAGCACCTGGCGTACGTGCAGGCAAACGGCAGACCCCTCTGGCCCGAACCCACCACTGCGAAGATCCCCCTTTTCTTCCATCCGTAATGGGGTCACGCTTGAGGAGAGGAAGAACATGGTGAGGCCCCCAGGAGTTGGCATTTCTCCCAGCCGCGGCTGGCTCCTGTCGGGCCTATACGTGGGCCGCGCATGCGCACTCAGGCTCCCAAGCACACACCTCCCTCGGCTCACCTGACCCACCCTTTAGAGGTCACAGCAGTTCCACAGGGTCCCTGGGCACCAGTCCGTGGACACAGGAGCCCTCCCTGCCACCTAGAGGACCACGCGATTTCCGCTGGGGAACACTGCCCAGAAGCACTCCCACCCTCGCACAGACACTGTGCGCAGGATAGACTTGTGGACCAGGGGCCTGGGCGGGGAATTTTCCAGGGAACTCTCTAAAGGCCAGGTGCCCTCTGTCGCCCTGGGAGTGCCCACGCCGTCCCTTCACCCTGCAGGACACTATCATCCAGCAATAAGCAGCCCTCTGCCTCCACGGGGCTCAAACACCTGGGCCCTTTGTGCGAGCACCTGACGTATGTGCAGGAAAACCCGCAGACCCCTCTGGCCCGACCCACCGCTGGGAAGATCCCCCTTTTCTTCCATTCGTAAAGGGGTCCTCCTTGAGGAGTGGAGGAACATGGGGAGGCCCCCAGGAGATGGCTTTTCTCCGAGCCGCGGCTGGCTTGTTTCGGGCCTATACGTGGGCCGCGCGTGCGCACTCAGGCTCCCCACCACAAGCCTCCCTCGGGTCACGGAACCCACCCTAGAGGTGTCTCCTGACCCACCCCTGAGGGGTCACGTGACCCACTCCTGAGGGGTCACGCGACCCACTCCTGAGGGGTCACGTGACCCACACCTGAGGGGTCACGTGACCCACACCTGAGGGGTCACGCGACCCACACCTGAGGGGTCACGTGACCCACCCTTGAGGGGACTCGTGACCTACCCTTTTGGGGTCACGTGACCCACCCTTTGGGGTCACGTGACCCACCCTTGGGAGGTTACCTGCCCCACCCTTGAGGGGTCACAGCAGTTTTACAGGGTCCCTTCGCACCTGTTTGGGGAAACAGAAGCCCTCCCTGCCGCTCAGAGGACCGCACGATTTCCCAGAGGCCACACTGCCTAGCAGCACCTTCAGGCCCGCACAGACAGTGTGCTGAGGACAGACTTGGGTACCCGGGCATGGGCGGGGGATTTCCCATGGAACTCTCTAAGGGCCCGGTGCCCTGTGTGGCCCGGGGAGTGCCCACGCCGTTCCTTGACCCCGCAGGACAATTGCATCCAGCAATAAGCAGCCCTCTGCCTCCACGGGGCTCAAACACCTGGGCCCCGTGTGCGGGCACCTGGCGTACGTGCAGGCAAACCCGCAGACCCCTCTGGCCCGAACCCACCACTGCGAAGATCCCCCTTTTCTTCCATCCGTAATGGGGTCACGCTTGAGGAGAGGAAGAACATGGTGAGGCCCCCAGGAGATGCCTTTTCTCCCAGCCGCGGCTGGCTCCTGTCGGGCCTATACGTGGGCCGCGCATGCGCACTCAGGCTCCCAAGCACACGCCTCCCTCGGCTCACCTGACCCACCCTTTAGAGGTCACAGCAGTTCCACAGGGTCCCTGGGCACCAGTCCGTGGACACAGGAGCCCTCCCTGCCACCTAGAGGACCACGCGATTTCCGCTGGGGAACACTGCCCAGAAGCACTCCCACCCTCGCACAGACACTGTGCGCAGGATAGACTTGTGGACCAGGGGCCTGGGCGGGGAATTTTCCAGGGAACTCTCTAAAGGCCAGGTGCCCTCTGTCGCCCTGGGAGTGCCCACGCCGTCCCTTCACCCTGCAGGACACTATCATCCAGCAATAAGCAGCCCTCTGCCTCCACGGGGCTCAAACACCTGGGCCCTTTGTGCGAGCACCTGACGTATGTGCAGGAAAACCCGCAGTCCCCTCTGGCCCGACCCACCGCTGGGAAGATCCCCCTTTTCTTCCATTCGTAAAGGGGTCCTCCTTGAGGAGTGGAGGAACATGGGTAGCCCCCAGGAGATGGCTTTTCTCCGAGCCGCGGCTGGCTTGTTTCGGGCCTATAAGTGGGCCGCGCGTGCGCACTCAGGCTCCCCACCACAAGCCTCCCTCCGGTCACAGGACCCACCCTAGAGGTGTCTCCTGACCCACCCTTGAGGGGTCACGTTACCCACCCCTGAGGGGTCACGCGACCCACCCCTGAGGGGTCACGTGACCCACCCCTGAGGGGTCTCGTGACCTACCCCTGAGGGGTCACGTAACCCACCCCTGAGGGGTCACGTGACCCACACTCGAGGGGTTACGTGACCCACCTCTGAGAGGTCACGTGACCCACACCTGAGGGGTCACGTGACCCACCCTTGAGGGGTCTCGTGACCTACCCTTTTGGGGTCACGTGACCCACCCTTTGGGGTCACGTGAACCACCCTTGGGAGGTCACGTGCCCCACCCTTGAGGGGTCACATGACCCACCTTGAGAGGTCACAGCAGTTTTACAGGGTCCCTGCGCACCTGTTTGGGGAAACAGAAGCCCTCCCTGCCGCTCAGAGGACAGCACGATTTCCCAGAGGCCACACTGCCTAGCAGCACTTTCAGCCCCGCACAGACAGTGTGCTAAGGACAGACTTGGGTACCCGGGGCAGGGGCGGGGGATTTCCCATGGAACTCTCTAAGGGCCCGGTGCCCTGTGTGGCCCGAGGAGTGCCCACGCCGTTCCTTGACCCCGCAGGACAATTCCATCCAGCAATAAGCAGCCCTCTGCCTCCACGGGGCTCAAACACCTGGGCCTTTGTGCGAGCACCTGGCGTACGTGCAGGCAAACCGCAGACCCCTCTGGCCCGAACCCACCACTGCGAAGATCCCCCTTTTCTTCCATCCGTAATGGGGTCACGCTTGAGGAGAGGAAGAACATGGTGAGGCCCCCAGGAGTTGGCATTTCTCCCAGCCGCGGCTGGCTCCTGTCGGGCCTATACGTGGGCCGCGCATGCCCACTCAGGCTCCCAAGCACACACCTCCCTCGGCTCACCTGACCCACCCTTTAGAGGTCACAGCAGTTCCACAGGGTCCCTGGGCACCAGTCCGTGGACACAGGAGCCCTCCCTGCCACCTAGAGGACCACGCGATTTCCGCTGGGGAACACTGCCCAGAAGCACTCCCACCCTCGCACAGACACTGTGCGCAGGATAGACTTGTGGACCAGGGGCCTGGGCGGGGAATTTTCCAGGGAACTCTCTAAAGGCCAGGTGCCCTCTGTCGCCCTGGGAGTGCCCACGCCGTCCCTTCACCCTGCAGGACACTATCATCCAGCAATAAGCAGCCCTCTGCCTCCACGGGGCTCAAACACCTGGGCCCTTTGTGCGAGCACCTGACGTATGTGCAGGAAAACCCGCAGACCCCTCTGGCCCGACCCACCGCTGGGAAGATCCCCCTTTTCTTCCATTCGTAAAGGGGTCCTCCTTGAGGAGTGGAGGAACATGGGGAGGCCCCCAGGAGATGGCTTTTCTCCGAGCCGCGGCTGGCTTGTTTCGGGCCTATACGTGGGCCGCGCGTGCGCACTCAGGCTCCCCACCACAAGCCTCCCTCGGGTCACGGAACCCACCCTAGAGGTGTCTCCTGACCCACCCCTGAGGGGTCACGTGACCCACTCCTGAGGGGTCACGTGACCCACTCCTGAGGGGTCACGTGACCCACACCTGAGGGGTCACGCGACCCACACCTGAGGGGTCACGTGACCCACCCTTGAGGGGTCTCGGGACCTACCCTTTTGGGGTCACGTGACCCACCCTTTGGGGTCACGTGACCCACCCTTGGGAGGTTACCTGCCCCACCCTTGAGGGGTCACAGCAGTTTTACAGGGTCCCTTCGCACCTGTTTGGGGAAACAGAAGCCCTCCCTGCCGCTCAGAGGACCGCACGATTTCCCAGAGGCCACACTGCCTAGCAGCAGCTTCAGGCCCGCACAGACAGTGTGCTGAGGACAGACTTGGGTACCCGGGCATGGGCGGGGGATTTCCCATGGAAATCTCTAAGGGCCCGGTGCCCTGTGTGGCCCGGGGAGTGCCCACGCCGTTCTTTGACCCCGCAGGACAATTGCATCCAGCAATAAGCAGCCCTCTGCCTCCACGGGGCTCAAACACCTGGGCCCCGTGTGCGGGCACCTGGCGTACGTGCAGGCAAACCCGCAGACCCCTGTGGCCCGAACCCACCATTGCGAAGATCCCCCTTTTCTTCCATCTGTAAAGGGGTCACGCTTGAGGAGTGGAAGAACATGGGGAGGCCCCCAGGAGTTGCCTTTTCTCCCAGCCGCAGCTGGCTCGTTTAGGGCCTATACGTGGGCCGCGCATGCCCACTCAGGCTCCCAAGCACACGCCTCCCTCGGCTCACCTGACCCACCCTTTAGAGGTCACAGCAGTTCCACAGGGTCCCTGGGGACCAGTCCGTGGACACAGGAGCCCTCCCTGCCACCTAGAGGACCACGCGATTTCCGCTGGGGAACACTGCCCAGAAGCACTCCCACCCTCGCACAGACACTGTGCACAGGATAGACTTGTGGACCAGGGGCCTGGGCGGGGAATTTTCCAGGGAACTCTCTAAAGGCCAGGTGCCCTCTGTCGCCCTGGGAGTGCCCACGCCGTCCCTTCACCCTGCAGGACACTATCATCCAGCAATAAGCAGCCCTCTGCCTCCACGGGGCTCAAACACCTGGGCCCTTTGTGCGAGCACCTGACGTATGTGCAGGAAAACCCGCAGACCCCTCTGGCCCGACCCACCGCTGGGAAGATCCCCCTTTTCTTCCATTCGTAAAGGGGTCCTCCTTGAGGAGTGGAGGAACATGGGTAGCCCCCAGGAGATGGCTTTTCTCCGAGCCGCGGCTGGCTTGTTTCGGGCCTATAAGTGGGCCGCGCGTGCGCACTCAGGCTCCCCACCACAAGCCTCCCTCCGGTCACAGGACCCACCCTAGAGGTGTCTCCTGACCCACCCTTGAGGGGTCACGTTACCCACCCCTGAGGGGTCACGCGACCCACCCCTGAGGGGTCACGTGACCCACCCCTGAGGGGTCTCGTGACCTACCCCTGAGGGGTCACGTGACCCACCCCTGAGGGGTCACGTGACCCACCCTCGAGGGGTTACGTGACCCACCTCTGAGAGGTCACGTGACCCACACCTGAGGGGTCACGTGACCCACCCTTGAGGGGTCTCGTGACCTACCCTTTTGGGGTCACGTGACCCACCCTTTGGGGTCACGTGAACCACCCTTGGGAGGTCACGTGCCCCACCCTTGAGGGGTCACATGACCCACCTTGAGAGGTCACAGCAGTTTTACAGGGTCCCTGCGCACCTGTTTGGGGAAACAGAAGCCCTCCCTGCCGCTCAGAGGACAGCACGATTTCCCAGAGGCCACACTGCCTAGCAGCACTTTCAGCCCCGCACAGACAGTGTGCTAAGGACAGACTTGGGTACCCGGGGCAGGGGCGGGGGATTTCCCATGGAACTCTCTAAGGGCCCGGTGCCCTGTGTGGCCCGGGGAGTGCCCACGCCGTTCCTTGACCCCGCAGGACAATTGCATCCAGCAATAAGCAGCCCTCTGCCTCCACGGGGCTCAAACACCTGGGCCTTTGTGCGAGCACCTGGCGTACGTGCAGGCAAACGGCAGACCCCTCTGGCCCGAACCCACCACTGCGAAGATCCCCCTTTTCTTCCATCCGTAATGGGGTCACGCTTGAGGAGAGGAAGAACATGGTGAGGCCCCCAGGAGTTGGCATTTCTCCCAGCCGCGGCTGGCTCCTGTCGGGCCTATACGTGGGCCGCGCATGCGCACTCAGGCTCCCAAGCACACACCTCCCTCGGCTCACCTGACCCACCCTTTAGAGGTCACAGCAGTTCCACAGGGTCCCTGGGCACCAGTCCGTGGACACAGGAGCCCTCCCTGCCACCTAGAGGACCACGCGATTTCCGCTGGGGAACACTGCCCAGAAGCACTCCCACCCTCGCACAGACACTGTGCGCAGGATAGACTTGTGGACCAGGGGCCTGGGCGGGGAATTTTCCAGGGAACTCTCTAAAGGCCAGGTGCCCTCTGTCGCCCTGGGAGTGCCCACGCCGTCCCTTCACCCTGCAGGACACTATCATCCAGCAATAAGCAGCCCTCTGCCTCCACGGGGCTCAAACACCTGGGCCCTTTGTGCGAGCACCTGACGTATGTGCAGGAAAACCCGCAGACCCCTCTGGCCCGACCCACCGCTGGGAAGATCCCCCTTTTCTTCCATTCGTAAAGGGGTCCTCCTTGAGGAGTGGAGGAACATGGGGAGGCCCCCAGGAGATGGCTTTTCTCCGAGCCGCGGCTGGCTTGTTTCGGGCCTATACGTGGGCCGCGCGTGCGCACTCAGGCTCCCCACCACAAGCCTCCCTCGGGTCACGGAACCCACCCTAGAGGTGTCTCCTGACCCACCCCTGAGGGGTCACGTGACCCACTCCTGAGGGGTCACGTGACCCACTCCTGAGGGGTCACGTGACCCACACCTGAGGGGTCACGTGACCCACACCTGAGGGGTCACGCGACCCACACCTGAGGGGTCACGTGACCCACCCTTGAGGGGTCTCGTGACCTACCCTTTTGGGGTCACGTGACCCACCCTTTGGGGTCACGTGACCCACCCTTGGGAGGTTACCTGCCCCACCCTTGAGGGGTCACAGCAGTTTTACAGGGTCCCTTCGCACCTGTTTGGGGAAACAGAAGCCCTCCCTGCCGCTCAGAGGACCGCACGATTTCCCAGAGGCCACACTGCCTAGCAGCAGCTTCAGGCCCGCACAGACAGTGTGCTGAGGACAGACTTGGGTACCCGGGCATGGGCGGGGGATTTCCCATGGAAATCTCTAAGGGCCCGGTGCCCTGTGTGGCCCGGGGAGTGCCCACGCCGTTCTTTGACCCCGCAGGACAATTGCATCCAGCAATAAGCAGCCCTCTGCCTCCACGGGGCTCAAACACCTGGGCCCCGTGTGCGGGCACCTGGCGTACGTGCAGGCAAACCCGCAGACCCCTGTGGCCCGAACCCACCATTGCGAAGATCCCCCTTTTCTTCCATCTGTAAAGGGGTCACGCTTGAGGAGTGGAAGAACATGGGGAGGCCCCCAGGAGTTGCCTTTTCTCCCAGCCGCAGCTGGCTCGTTTAGGGCCTATACGTGGGCCGCGCATGCCCACTCAGGCTCCCAAGCACACGCCTCCCTCGGCTCACCTGACCCACCCTTTAGAGGTCACAGAGTTCCACAGGGTCCCTGGGGACCAGTCCGTGGACACAGGAGCCCTCCCTGCCACCTAGAGGACCACGCGATTTCCGCTGGGGAACACTGCCCAGAAGCACTCCCACCCTCGCACAGACACTGTGCGCAGGATAGACTTGTGGACCAGGGGCCTGGGCGGGGAATTTTCCAGGGAACTCTCTAAAGGCCAGGTGCCCTCTGTCGCCCTGGGAGTGCCCACGCCGTCCCTTCACCCTGCAGGACACTATCATCCAGCAATAAGCAGCCCTCTGCCTCCACGGGGCTCAAACACCTGGGCCCTTTGTGCGAGCACCTGACGTATGTGCAGGAAAACCCGCAGACCCCTCTGGCCCGACCCACCGCTGGGAAGATCCCCCTTTTCTTCCATTCGTAAAGGGGTCCTCCTTGAGGAGTGGAGGAACATGGGTAGCCCCCAGGAGATGGCTTTTCTCCGAGCCGCGGCTGGCTTGTTTCGGGCCTATAAGTGGGCCGCGCGTGCGCACTCAGGCTCCCCACCACAAGCCTCCCTCCGGTCACAGGACCCACCCTAGAGGTGTCTCCTGACCCACCCTTGAGGGGTCACGTTACCCACCCCTGAGGGGTCACGCGACCCACCCCTGAGGGGTCACGTGACCCACCCCTGAGGGGTCTCGTGACCTACCCCTGAGGGGTCACGTGACCCACCCCTGAGGGGTCACGTGACCCACCCTCGAGGGGTTACGTGACCCACCTCTGAGAGGTCACGTGACCCACACCTGAGGGGTCACGTGACCCACCCTTGAGGGGTCTCGTGACCTACCCTTTTGGGGTCACGTGACCCACCCTTTGGGGTCACGTGAACCACCCTTGGGAGGTCACGTGCCCCACCCTTGAGGGGTCACATGACCCACCTTGAGAGGTCACAGCAGTTTTACAGGGTCCCTGCGCACCTGTTTGGGGAAACAGAAGCCCTCCCTGCCGCTCAGAGGACAGCACGATTTCCCAGAGGCCACACTGCCTAGCAGCACTTTCAGCCCCGCACAGACAGTGTGCTAAGGACAGACTTGGGTACCCGGGGCAGGGGCGGGGGATTTCCCATGGAACTCTCTAAGGGCCCGGTGCCCTGTGTGGCCCGGGGAGTGCCCACGCCGTTCCTTGACCCCGCAGGACAATTGCATCCAGCAATAAGCAGCCCTCTGCCTCCACGGGGCTCAAACACCTGGGCCTTTGTGCGAGCACCTGGCGTACGTGCAGGCAAACGGCAGACCCCTCTGGCCCGAACCCACCACTGCGAAGATCCCCCTTTTCTTCCATCCGTAATGGGGTCACGCTTGAGGAGAGGAAGAACATGGTGAGGCCCCCAGGAGTTGGCATTTCTCCCAGCCGCGGCTGGCTCCTGTCGGGCCTATACGTGGGCCGCGCATGCGCACTCAGGCTCCCAAGCACACACCTCCCTCGGCTCACCTGACCCACCCTTTAGAGGTCACAGCAGTTCCACAGGGTCCCTGGGCACCAGTCCGTGGACACAGGAGCCCTCCCTGCCACCTAGAGGACCACGCGATTTCCGCTGGGGAACACTGCCCAGAAGCACTCCCACCCTCGCACAGACACTGTGCGCAGGATAGACTTGTGGACCAGGGGCCTGGGCGGGGAATTTTCCAGGGAACTCTCTAAAGGCCAGGTGCCCTCTGTCGCCCTGGGAGTGCCCACGCCGTCCCTTCACCCTGCAGGACACTATCATCCAGCAATAAGCAGCCCTCTGCCTCCACGGGGCTCAAACACCTGGGCCCTTTGTGCGAGCACCTGACGTATGTGCAGGAAAACCCGCAGACCCCTCTGGCCCGACCCACCGCTGGGAAGATCCCCCTTTTCTTCCATTCGTAAAGGGGTCCTCCTTGAGGAGTGGAGGAACATGGGGAGGCCCCCAGGAGATGGCTTTTCTCCGAGCCGCGGCTGGCTTGTTTCGGGCCTATACGTGGGCCGCGCGTGCGCACTCAGGCTCCCCACCACAAGCCTCCCTCGGGTCACGGAACCCACCCTAGAGGTGTCTCCTGACCCACCCCTGAGGGGTCACGTGACCCACTCCTGAGGGGTCACGTGACCCACTCCTGAGGGGTCACGTGACCCACACCTGAGGGGTCACGTGACCCACCCTTGAGGGGTCTCGTGACCTACCCTTTTGGGGTCACGTGACCCACCCTTTGGGGTCACGTGACCCACCCTTGGGAGGTCACGTGCCCCACCCTTGAGGGGTCACAGCAGTTTTACAGGGTCCCTTCGCACCTGTTTGGGGAAACAGAAGCCCTCCCTGCCGCTCAGAGGACAGCACGATTTCCCAGAGGCCACACTGCCTAGCAGCACCTTCAGGCCCGCACAGACAGTGTGCTGAGGACAGACTTGGGTACCCGGGCATGGGCGGGGGATTTCCCATGGAACTCTCTAAGGGCCCGGTGCCCTGTGTGGCCCGGGGAGTGCCCACGCCGTTCCTTGACCCCGCAGGACAATTGCATCCAGCAATAAGCAGCCCTCTGCCTCCACGGGGCTCAAACACCTGGGCCCCGTGTGCGGGCACCTGGCGTACGTGCAGGCAAACCCGCAGACCCCTGTGGCCCGAACCCACCATTGCGAAGATCCCCCTTTTCTTCCATCTGTAAAGGGGTCACGCTTGAGGAGTGGAAGAACATGGGGAGGCCCCCAGGAGTTGCCTTTTCTCCCAGCCGCAGCTGGCTCGTTTAGGGCCTATACGTGGGCCGCGCATGCCCACTGAGGCTCCCAAGCACACGCCTCCCTCGGCTCACCTGACCCACCCTTTAGAGGTCACAGCAGTTCCACAGGGTCCCTGGGCACCAGTCCGTGGACACAGGAGCCCTCCCTGCCACCTAGAGGACCACGCGATTTCCGCTGGGGAACACTGCCCAGAAGCACTCCCACCCTCGCACAGACACTGTGCGCAGGATAGACTTGTGGACCAGGGGCCTGGGCGGGGAATTTTCCAGGGAACTCTCTAAAGGCCAGGTGCCCTCTGTCGCCCTGGGAGTGCCCACGCCGTCCCTTCACCCTGCAGGACACTATCATCCAGCAATAAGCAGCCCTCTGCCTCCACGGGGCTCAAACACCTGGGCCCTTTGTGCGAGCACCTGACGTATGTGCAGGAAAACCCGCAGACCCCTCTGGCCCGACCCACCGCTGGGAAGATCCCCCTTTTCTTCCATTCGTAAAGGGGTCCTCCTTGAGGAGTGGAGGAACATGGGTAGCCCCCAGGAGATGGCTTTTCTCCGAGCCGCGGCTGGCTTGTTTCGGGCCTATAAGTGGGCCGCGCGTGCGCACTCAGGCTCCCCACCACAAGCCTCCCTCGGGTCACAGGACCCACCCTAGAGGTGTCTCCTGACCCACCCTTGAGGGGTCACGTTACCCACCCCTGATGGGTCACGCGACCCACCCCTGAGGGGTCACGTGACCCACCCCTGAGGGGTCTCGTGACCTACCCCTGAGGGGTCACTTGACCCGCCCCTGAGGGGTCACGTGACCCACCCTCGAGGGGTTACGTGACCCACCTCTGAGAGGTCACGTGACCCACACCTGAGGGGTCACGTGACCCACCCTTGAGGGGTCTCGTGACCTACCCTTTTGGGGTCACGTGACCCACCCTTTGGGGTCACGTGAACCACCCTTGGGAGGTCACGTGCCCCACCCTTGAGGGGTCACATGACCCACCTTGAGAGGTCACAGCAGTTTTACAGGGTCCCTGCGCACCTGTTTGGGGAAACAGAAGCCCTCCCTGCCGCTCAGAGGACAGCACGATTTCCCAGAGGCCACACTGCCTAGCAGCACTTTCAGCCCCGCACAGACAATGTGCTAAGGACAGACTTGGGTACCCGGGGCAGGGGCGGGGGATTTCCCATGGAACTCTCTAAGGGCCCGGTGCCCTGTGTGGCCCGGGGAGTGCCCACGCCGTTCCTTGACCCCGCAGGACAATTCCATCCAGCAATAAGCAGCCCTCTGCCTCCACGGGGCTCAAACACCTGGGCCTTTGTGCGAGCACCTGGCGTACGTGCAGGCAAACCGCAGACCCCTCTGGCCCGAACCCACCACTGCGAAGATCCCCCTTTTCTTCCATCCGTAATGGGGTCACGCTTGAGGAGAGGAAGAACATGGTGAGGCCCCCAGGAGTTGGCATTTCTCCCAGCCGCGGCTGGCTCCTGTCGGGCCTATACGTGGGCCGCGCATGCGCACTCAGGCTCCCAAGCACACGCCTCCCTCGGCTCACCTGACCCACCCTTTAGAGGTCACAGCAGTTCCACAGGGTCCCTGGGCACCAGTCCGTGGACACAGGAGCCCTCCCTGCCACCTAGAGGACCACGCGATTTCCGCTGGGGAACACTGCCCAGAAGCACTCCCACCCTCGCACAGACACTGTGCGCAGGATAGACTTGTGGACCAGGGGCCTGGGCGGGGAATTTTCCAGGGAACTCTCTAAAGGCCAGGTGCCCTCTGTCGCCCTGGGAGTGCCCACGCCGTCCCTTCACCCTGCAGGACACTATCATCCAGCAATAAGCAGCCCTCTGCCTCCACGGGGCTCAAACACCTGGGCCCTTTGTGCGAGCACCTGACGTATGTGCAGGAAAACCCGCAGACCCCTCTGGCCCGACCCACCGCTGGGAAGATCCCCCTTTTCTTCCATTCGTAAAGGGGTCCTCCTTGAGGAGTGGAGGAACATGGGGAGGCCCCCAGGAGATGGCTTTTCTCCGAGCCGCGGCTGGCTTGTTTCGGGCCTATACGTGGGCCGCGCGTGCGCACTCAGGCTCCCCACCACAAGCCTCCCTCGGGTCACGGAACCCACCCTAGAGGTGTCTCCTGACCCACCCCTGAGGGGTCACGTGACCCACTCCTGAGGGGTCACGTGACCCACTCCTGAGGGGTCACGTGACCCACACCTGAGGGGTCACGTGACCCACACCTGAGGGGTCACGTGACCCACCCTTGGGAGGTCACCTGCCCCACCCTTGAGGGGTCACAGCAGTTTTACAGGGTCCCTTCGCACCTGTTTGGGGAAACAGAAGCCCTCCCTGCCGCTCAGAGGACCGCACGATTTCCCAGAGGCCACACTGCCTAGCAGCAGCTTCAGGCCCGCACAGACAGTGTGCTGAGGACAGACTTGGGTACCCGGGCATGGGCGGGGGATTTCCCATGGAACTCTCTAAGGGCCCGGTGCCCTGTGTGGCCCGGGGAGTGCCCACGCCGTTCCTTGACCCCGCAGGACAATTGCATCCAGCAATAAGCAGCCCTCTGCCTCCACGGGTCTCAAACACCTGGGCCCCGTGTGCGGGCCCCTGGCGTACGTGCAGGCAAACCCGCAGACCCCTCTGGCCCGAACCCACCATTGCGAAGATCCCCCTTTTCTTCCATCTGTAAAGGGGTCACGCTTGAGGAGTGGAAGAACATGGGGAGGCCCCCAGGAGTTGCCTTTTCTCCCAGCCGCAGCTGGCTCGTTTAGGGCCTATACGTGGGCCGCGCATGCCCACTCAGGCTCCCAAGCACACGCCTCCCTCGGCTCACCTGACCCACCCTTTAGAGGTCACAGCAGTTCCACAGGGTCCCTGGGCACCAGTCCGTGGACACAGGAGCCCTCCCTGCCACCTAGAGGACCACGCGATTTCCGCTGGGGAACACTGCCCAGAAGCACTCCCACCCTCGCACAGACACTGTGCGCAGGATAGACTTGTGGACCAGGGGCCTGGGCGGGGAATTTTCCAGGGAACTCTCTAAAGGCCAGGTGCCCTCTGTCGCCCTGGGAGTGCCCACGCCGTCCCCTCACCCTGCAGGACACTATCATCCAGCAATAAGCAGCCCTCTGCCACCACGGGGTTCAAACACCTGGGCCCTTTGTGCGAGCACCTGACGTACGTGCAGGAAAACCCGCAGACCCCTCTGGCCCGACCCACCGCTGGGAAGATCCCCCTTTTCTTCCATTCGTAAAGGGGTCCTCCTTGAGGAGTGGAGGAACATGGGTAGCCCCCAGGAGATGGCTTTTCTCCGAGCCGCGGCTGGCTTGTTTCGGGCCTATAAGTGGGCCGCGCGTGCGCACTCAGGCTCCCCACCACAAGCCTCTCTCCGGTCACAGGACCCACCCTAGAGGTGTCTCCTGACCCACCCTTGAGGGGTCACGTTACCCACCCCTGAGGGGTCACGCGACCCACCCCTGAGGGGTCACGTGACCCACCCCTGAGGGGTCTCGTGACCTACCCCTGAGGGGTCACGTGACCCACCCCTGAGGGGTCAGGTGACCCACCCTCGAGGGGTTACGTGACCCACCTCTGAGAGGTCACGTGACCCACACCTGAGGGGTCACGTGACCCACCCTCGAGGGGTCTCGTGACCTACCCTTTTGGGGTCACGTGACCCACCCTTTGGGGTCACGTGAACCACCCTTGGGAGGTCACGTGCCCCACCCTTGAGGGGTCACATGACCCACCTTGAGAGGTCACAGCAGTTTTACAGGGTCCCTGCGCACCTGTTTGGGGAAACAGAAGCCCTCCCTGCCGCTCAGAGGACAGCACGATTTCCCAGAGGCCACACTGCCTAGCAGCACTTTCAGCCCCGCACAGACAGTGTGCTAAGGACAGACTTGGGTACCCGGGGCAGGGGCGGGGGATTTCCCATGGAACTCTCTAAGGGCCCGGTGCCCTGTGTGGCCCGGGGAGTGCCCACGCCGTTCCTTGACCCCGCAGGACAATTGCATCCAGCAATAAGCAGCCCTCTGCCTCCACGGGGCTCAAACACCTGGGCCTTTGTGCGAGCACCTGGCGTACGTGCAGGCAAACGGCAGACCCCTCTGGCCCGAACCCACCACTGCGAAGATCCCCCTTTTCTTCCATCCGTAATGGGGTCACGCTTGAGGAGAGGAAGAACATGGTGAGGCCCCCAGGAGTTGGCATTTCTCCCAGCCGCGGCTGGCTCCTGTCGGGCCTATACGTGGGCCGCGCATGCGCACTCAGGCTCCCAAGCACACACCTCCCTCGGCTCACCTGACCCACCCTTTAGAGGTCACAGCAGTTCCACAGGGTCCCTGGGCACCAGTCCGTGGACACAGGAGCCCTCCCTGCCACCTAGAGGACCACGCGATTTCCGCTGGGGAACACTGCCCAGAAGCACTCCCACCCTCGCACAGACACTGTGCGCAGGATAGACTTGTGGACCAGGGGCCTGGGCGGGGAATTTTCCAGGGAACTCTCTAAAGGCCAGGTGCCCTCTGTCGCCCTGGGAGTGCCCACGCCGTCCCTTCACCCTGCAGGACACTATCATCCAGCAATAAGCAGCCCTCTGCCTCCACGGGGCTCAAACACCTGGGCCCTTTGTGCGAGCACCTGACGTATGTGCAGGAAAACCCGCAGACCCGTCTGGCCCGACCCACCGCTGGGAAGATCCCCCTTTTCTTCCATTCGTAAAGGGGTCCTCCTTGAGGAGTGGAGGAACATGGGGAGGCCCCCAGGAGATGGCTTTTCTCCGAGCCGCGGCTGTCTTGTTTCGGGCCTATACGTGGGCCGCGCGTGCGCACTCAGGCTCCCCACCACAAGCCTCCCTCGGGTCACGGAACCCACCCTAGAGGTGTCTCCTGACCCACCCCTGAGGGGTCACGTGACCCACTCCTGAGGGGTCATGTGACCCACACCTGAGGGGTCACGTGACCCACACCTGAGGGGTCACGTGACCCACCCTTGAGGGGTCTCGTGACCTACCCTTTTGGGGTCACGTGACCCACCCTTGGGAGGTCACGTGCCCCACCCTTGAGGGGTCACAGCAGTTTTACAGGGTCCCTTCGCACCTGTTTGGGGAAACAGAAGCCCTCCCTGCCGCTCAGAGGACCGCACGATTTCCCAGAGGCCACACTGCCTAGCAGCACCTTCAGGCCCGCACAGACAGTGTGTTGAGAACAGACTTGGGTACCCGGGCATGGGCGGGGGATTTCCCATGGAACTGTCTAAGGGCCCGGTGCCCTGTGTGGCCCGGGGAGTGCCCACGCCGTTCCTTGACCCCGCAGGACAATTGCATCCAGCAATAAGCAGCCCTCTGCCTCCACGGGGCTCAAACACCTGGGCCCCGTGTGCGGGCACCTGGCGTACGTGCAGGCAAACCCGCAGACCCCTGTGGCCCGAACCCACCATTGCGAAGATCCCCCTTTTCTTCCATCTGTAAAGGGGTCACGCTTGAGGAGTGGAAGAACATGGGGAGGCCCCCAGGAGTTGCCTTTTCTCCCAGCCGCAGCTGGCTCGTTTAGGGCCTATACGTGGGCCGCGCATGCCCACTCAGGCTCCCAAGCACACGCCTCCCTCGGCTCACCTGACCCACCCTTTAGAGGTCACAGCAGTTCCACAGGGTCCCTGGGCACCAGTCCGTGGACACAGGAGCCCTCCCTGCCACCTAGAGGACCACGCGATTTCCGCTGGGGAACACTGCCCAGAAGCACTCCCACCCTCGCACAGACACTGTGCGCAGGATAGACTTGTGGACCAGGGGCCTGGGCGGGGAATTTTCCAGGGAACTCTCTAAAGGCCAGGTGCCCTCTGTCGCCCTGGGAGTGCCCACGCCGTCCCTTCACCCTGCAGGACACTATCATCCAGCAATAAGCAGCCCTCTGCCTCCACGGGGCTCAAACACCTGGGCCCTTTGTGCGAGCACCTGACGTATGTGCAGGAAAACCCGCAGACCCCTCTGGCCCGACCCACCGCTGGGAAGATCCCCCTTTTCTTCCATTCGTAAAGGGGTCCTCCTTGAGGAGTGGAGGAACATGGGTAGCCCCCAGGAGATGGCTTTTCTCCGAGCCGCGGCTGGCTTGTTTCGGGCCTATAAGTGGGCCGCGCGTGCGCGCTCAGGCTCCCCACCACAAGCCTCCCTCCGGTCACAGGACCCACCCTAGAGGTGTCTCCTGACCCACCCTTGAGGGGTCACGTTACCCACCCCTGAGGGGTCACGCGACCCACCCCTGAGGGGTCACGTGACCCACCCCTGAGGGGTCTCGTGACCTACCCCTGAGGGGTCACGTGACCCACCCCTGAGGGGTCACGTGACCCACCCTCGAGGGGTTACGTGACCCACCTCTGAGAGGTCACGTGACCCACACCTGAGGGGTCACGTGACCCACCCTTGAGGGGTCTCGTGACCTACCCTTTTGGGGTCACGTGACCCACCCTTTGGGGTCACGTGAACCACCCTTGGGAGGTCACGTGCCCCACCCTTGAGGGGTCACATGACCCACCTTGAGAGGTCACAGCAGTTTTACAGGGTCCCTGCGCACCTGTTTGGGGAAACAGAAGCCCTCCCTGCCGCTCAGAGGACAGCACGATTTCCCAGAGGCCACACTGCCTAGCAGCACTTTCAGCCCCGCACAGACAGTGTGCTAAGGACAGACTTGGGTACCCGGGGCAGGGGCGGGGGATTTCCCATGGAACTCTCTAAGGGCCCGGTGCCCTGTGTGGCCCGGGGAGTGCCCACGCCGTTCCTTGACCCCGCAGGACAATTGCATCCAGCAATAAGCAGCCCTCTGCCTCCACGGGGCTCAAACACCTGGGCCTTTGTGCGAGCACCTGGCGTACGTGCAGGCAAACGGCAGACCCCTCTGGCCCGAACCCACCACTGCGAAGATCCCCCTTTTCTTCCATCCGTAATGGGGTCACGCTTGAGGAGAGGAAGAACATGGTGAGGCCCCCAGGAGTTGGCATTTCTCCCAGCCGCGGCTGGCTCCTGTCGGGCCTATACGTGGGCCGCGCATGCGCACTCAGGCTCCCAAGCACACGCCTCCCTCGGCTCACCTGACCCACCCTTTAGAGGTCACAGCAGTTCCACAGGGTCCCTGGGCACCAGTCCGTGGACACAGGAGCCCTCCCTGCCACCTAGAGGACCACGCGATTTCCGCTGGGGAACACTGCCCAGAAGCACTCCCACCCTCGCACAGACACTGTGCGCAGGATAGACTTGTGGACCAGGGGCCTGGGCGGGGAATTTTCCAGGGAACTCTCTAAAGGCCAGGTGCCCTCTGTCGCCCTGGGAGTGCCCACGCCGTCCCTTCACCCTGCAGGACACTATCATCCAGCAATAAGCAGCCCTCTGCCTCCACGGGGCTCAAACACCTGGGCCCTTTGTGCGAGCACCTGACGTATGTGCAGGAAAACCCGCAGACCCCTCTGGCCCGACCCACCGCTGGGAAGATCCCCCTTTTCTTCCATTCGTAAAGGGGTCCTCCTTGAGGAGTGGAGGAATATGGGGAGGCCCCCAGGAGATGGCTTTTCTCCGAGCCGCGGCTGGCTTGTTTCGGGCCTATACGTGGGCCGCGCGTGCGCACTCAGGCTCCCCACCACAAGCCTCCCTCGGGTCACGGAACCCACCCTAGAGGTGTCTCCTGACCCACCCCTGAGGGGTCACGTGACCCACTCCTGAGGGGTCACGTGACCCACTCCTGAGGGGTCACGTGACCCACACCTGAGGGGTCACGCGACCCACACCTGAGGGGTCACGTGACCCACCCTTGAGGGGTCTCGGGACCTACCCTTTTGGGGTCACGTGACCCACCCTTTGGGGTCACGTGACCCACCCTTGGGAGGTTACCTGCCCCACCCTTGAGGGGTCACAGCAGTTTTACAGGGTCCCTTCGCACCTGTTTGGGGAAACAGAAGCCCTCCCTGCCGCTCAGAGGACCGCACGATTTCCCAGAGGCCACACTGCCTAGCAGCAGCTTCAGGCCCGCACAGACAGTGTGCTGAGGACAGACTTGGGTACCCGGGCATGGGCGGGGGATTTCCCATGGAAATCTCTAAGGGCCCGGTGCCCTGTGTGGCCCGGGGAGTGCCCACGCCGTTCTTTGACCCCGCAGGACAATTGCATCCAGCAATAAGCAGCCCTCTGCCTCCACGGGGCTCAAACACCTGGGCCCCGTGTGCGGGCACCTGGCGTACGTGCAGGCAAACCCGCAGACCCCTGTGGCCCGAACCCACCATTGCGAAGATCCCCCTTTTCTTCCATCTGTAAAGGGGTCACGCTTGAGGAGTGGAAGAACATGGGGAGGCCCCCAGGAGTTGCCTTTTCTCCCAGCCGCAGCTGGCTCGTTTAGGGCCTATACGTGGGCCGCGCATGCCCACTCAGGCTCCCAAGCACACGCCTCCCTCGGCTCACCTGACCCACCCTTTAGAGGTCACAGCAGTTCCACAGGGTCCCTGGGGACCAGTCCGTGGACACAGGAGCCCTCCCTGCCACCTAGAGGACCACGCGATTTCCGCTGGGGAACACTGCCCAGAAGCACTCCCACCCTCGCACAGACACTGTGCACAGGATAGACTTGTGGACCAGGGGCCTGGGCGGGGAATTTTCCAGGGAACTCTCTAAAGGCCAGGTGCCCTCTGTCGCCCTGGGAGTGCCCACGCCGTCCCTTCACCCTGCAGGACACTATCATCCAGCAATAAGCAGCCCTCTGCCTCCACGGGGCTCAAACACCTGGGCCCTTTGTGCGAGCACCTGACGTATGTGCAGGAAAACCCGCAGACCCCTCTGGCCCGACCCACCGCTGGGAAGATCCCCCTTTTCTTCCATTCGTAAAGGGGTCCTCCTTGAGGAGTGGAGGAACATGGGTAGCCCCCAGGAGATGGCTTTTCTCCGAGCCGCGGCTGGCTTGTTTCGGGCCTATAAGTGGGCCGCGCGTGCGCACTCAGGCTCCCCACCACAAGCCTCCCTCCGGTCACAGGACCCACCCTAGAGGTGTCTCCTGACCCACCCTTGAGGGGTCACGTTACCCACCCCTGAGGGGTCACGCGACCCACCCCTGAGGGGTCACGTGACCCACCCCTGAGGGGTCTCGTGACCTACCCCTGAGGGGTCACGTGACCCACCCCTGAGGGGTCACGTGACCCACCCTCGAGGGGTTACGTGACCCACCTCTGAGAGGTCACGTGACCCACACCTGAGGGGTCACGTGACCCACCCTTGAGGGGTCTCGTGACCTACCCTTTTGGGGTCACGTGACCCACCCTTTGGGGTCACGTGAACCACCCTTGGGAGGTCACGTGCCCCACCCTTGAGGGGTCACATGACCCACCTTGAGAGGTCACAGCAGTTTTACAGGGTCCCTGCGCACCTGTTTGGGGAAACAGAAGCCCTCCCTGCCGCTCAGAGGACAGCACGATTTCCCAGAGGCCACACTGCCTAGCAGCACTTTCAGCCCCGCACAGACAGTGTGCTAAGGACAGACTTGGGTACCCGGGGCAGGGGCGGGGGATTTCCCATGGAACTCTCTAAGGGCCCGGTGCCCTGTGTGGCCCGGGGAGTGCCCACGCCGTTCCTTGACCCCGCAGGACAATTGCATCCAGCAATAAGCAGCCCTCTGCCTCCACGGGGCTCAAACACCTGGGCCTTTGTGCGAGCACCTGGCGTACGTGCAGGCAAACGGCAGACCCCTCTGGCCCGAACCCACCACTGCGAAGATCCCCCTTTTCTTCCATCCGTAATGGGGTCACGCTTGAGGAGAGGAAGAACATGGTGAGGCCCCCAGGAGTTGGCATTTCTCCCAGCCGCGGCTGGCTCCTGTCGGGCCTATACGTGGGCCGCGCATGCGCACTCAGGCTCCCAAGCACACACCTCCCTCGGCTCACCTGACCCACCCTTTAGAGGTCACAGCAGTTCCACAGGGTCCCTGGGCACCAGTCCGTGGACACAGGAGCCCTCCCTGCCACCTAGAGGACCACGCGATTTCCGCTGGGGAACACTGCCCAGAAGCACTCCCACCCTCGCACAGACACTGTGCGCAGGATAGACTTGTGGACCAGGGGCCTGGGCGGGGAATTTTCCAGGGAACTCTCTAAAGGCCAGGTGCCCTCTGTCGCCCTGGGAGTGCCCACGCCGTCCCTTCACCCTGCAGGACACTATCATCCAGCAATAAGCAGCCCTCTGCCTCCACGGGGCTCAAACACCTGGGCCCTTTGTGCGAGCACCTGACGTATGTGCAGGAAAACCCGCAGACCCCTCTGGCCCGACCCACCGCTGGGAAGATCCCCCTTTTCTTCCATTCGTAAAGGGGTCCTCCTTGAGGAGTGGAGGAACATGGGGAGGCCCCCAGGAGATGGCTTTTCTCCGAGCCGCGGCTGGCTTGTTTCGGGCCTATACGTGGGCCGCGCGTGCGCACTCAGGCTCCCCACCACAAGCCTCCCTCGGGTCACGGAACCCACCCTAGAGGTGTCTCCTGACCCACCCCTGAGGGGTCACGTGACCCACTCCTGAGGGGTCACGTGACCCACTCCTGAGGGGTCACGTGACCCACACCTGAGGGGTCACGTGACCCACACCTGAGGGGTCACGCGACCCACACCTGAGGGGTCACGTGACCCACCCTTGAGGGGTCTCGTGACCTACCCTTTTGGGGTCACGTGACCCACCCTTTGGGGTCACGTGACCCACCCTTGGGAGGTTACCTGCCCCACCCTTGAGGGGTCACAGCAGTTTTACAGGGTCCCTTCGCACCTGTTTGGGGAAACAGAAGCCCTCCCTGCCGCTCAGAGGACCGCACGATTTCCCAGAGGCCACACTGCCTAGCAGCAGCTTCAGGCCCGCACAGACAGTGTGCTGAGGACAGACTTGGGTACCCGGGCATGGGCGGGGGATTTCCCATGGAAATCTCTAAGGGCCCGGTGCCCTGTGTGGCCCGGGGAGTGCCCACGCCGTTCTTTGACCCCGCAGGACAATTGCATCCAGCAATAAGCAGCCCTCTGCCTCCACGGGGCTCAAACACCTGGGCCCCGTGTGCGGGCACCTGGCGTACGTGCAGGCAAACCCGCAGACCCCTGTGGCCCGAACCCACCATTGCGAAGATCCCCCTTTTCTTCCATCTGTAAAGGGGTCACGCTTGAGGAGTGGAAGAACATGGGGAGGCCCCCAGGAGTTGCCTTTTCTCCCAGCCGCAGCTGGCTCGTTTAGGGCCTATACGTGGGCCGCGCATGCCCACTCAGGCTCCCAAGCACACGCCTCCCTCGGCTCACCTGACCCACCCTTTAGAGGTCACAGAGTTCCACAGGGTCCCTGGGGACCAGTCCGTGGACACAGGAGCCCTCCCTGCCACCTAGAGGACCACGCGATTTCCGCTGGGGAACACTGCCCAGAAGCACTCCCACCCTCGCACAGACACTGTGCGCAGGATAGACTTGTGGACCAGGGGCCTGGGCGGGGAATTTTCCAGGGAACTCTCTAAAGGCCAGGTGCCCTCTGTCGCCCTGGGAGTGCCCACGCCGTCCCTTCACCCTGCAGGACACTATCATCCAGCAATAAGCAGCCCTCTGCCTCCACGGGGCTCAAACACCTGGGCCCTTTGTGCGAGCACCTGACGTATGTGCAGGAAAACCCGCAGACCCCTCTGGCCCGACCCACCGCTGGGAAGATCCCCCTTTTCTTCCATTCGTAAAGGGGTCCTCCTTGAGGAGTGGAGGAACATGGGTAGCCCCCAGGAGATGGCTTTTCTCCGAGCCGCGGCTGGCTTGTTTCGGGCCTATAAGTGGGCCGCGCGTGCGCACTCAGGCTCCCCACCACAAGCCTCCCTCCGGTCACAGGACCCACCCTAGAGGTGTCTCCTGACCCACCCTTGAGGGGTCACGTTACCCACCCCTGAGGGGTCACGCGACCCACCCCTGAGGGGTCACGTGACCCACCCCTGAGGGGTCTCGTGACCTACCCCTGAGGGGTCACGTGACCCACCCCTGAGGGGTCACGTGACCCACCCTCGAGGGGTTACGTGACCCACCTCTGAGAGGTCACGTGACCCACACCTGAGGGGTCACGTGACCCACCCTTGAGGGGTCTCGTGACCTACCCTTTTGGGGTCACGTGACCCACCCTTTGGGGTCACGTGAACCACCCTTGGGAGGTCACGTGCCCCACCCTTGAGGGGTCACATGACCCACCTTGAGAGGTCACAGCAGTTTTACAGGGTCCCTGCGCACCTGTTTGGGGAAACAGAAGCCCTCCCTGCCGCTCAGAGGACAGCACGATTTCCCAGAGGCCACACTGCCTAGCAGCACTTTCAGCCCCGCACAGACAGTGTGCTAAGGACAGACTTGGGTACCCGGGGCAGGGGCGGGGGATTTCCCATGGAACTCTCTAAGGGCCCGGTGCCCTGTGTGGCCCGGGGAGTGCCCACGCCGTTCCTTGACCCCGCAGGACAATTGCATCCAGCAATAAGCAGCCCTCTGCCTCCACGGGGCTCAAACACCTGGGCCTTTGTGCGAGCACCTGGCGTACGTGCAGGCAAACGGCAGACCCCTCTGGCCCGAACCCACCACTGCGAAGATCCCCCTTTTCTTCCATCCGTAATGGGGTCACGCTTGAGGAGAGGAAGAACATGGTGAGGCCCCCAGGAGTTGGCATTTCTCCCAGCCGCGGCTGGCTCCTGTCGGGCCTATACGTGGGCCGCGCATGCGCACTCAGGCTCCCAAGCACACACCTCCCTCGGCTCACCTGACCCACCCTTTAGAGGTCACAGCAGTTCCACAGGGTCCCTGGGCACCAGTCCGTGGACACAGGAGCCCTCCCTGCCACCTAGAGGACCACGCGATTTCCGCTGGGGAACACTGCCCAGAAGCACTCCCACCCTCGCACAGACACTGTGCGCAGGATAGACTTGTGGACCAGGGGCCTGGGCGGGGAATTTTCCAGGGAACTCTCTAAAGGCCAGGTGCCCTCTGTCGCCCTGGGAGTGCCCACGCCGTCCCTTCACCCTGCAGGACACTATCATCCAGCAATAAGCAGCCCTCTGCCTCCACGGGGCTCAAACACCTGGGCCCTTTGTGCGAGCACCTGACGTATGTGCAGGAAAACCCGCAGACCCCTCTGGCCCGACCCACCGCTGGGAAGATCCCCCTTTTCTTCCATTCGTAAAGGGGTCCTCCTTGAGGAGTGGAGGAACATGGGGAGGCCCCCAGGAGATGGCTTTTCTCCGAGCCGCGGCTGGCTTGTTTCGGGCCTATACGTGGGCCGCGCGTGCGCACTCAGGCTCCCCACCACAAGCCTCCCTCGGGTCACGGAACCCACCCTAGAGGTGTCTCCTGACCCACCCCTGAGGGGTCACGTGACCCACTCCTGAGGGGTCACGTGACCCACTCCTGAGGGGTCACGTGACCCACACCTGAGGGGTCACGTGACCCACCCTTGAGGGGTCTCGTGACCTACCCTTTTGGGGTCACGTGACCCACCCTTTGGGGTCACGTGACCCACCCTTGGGAGGTCACGTGCCCCACCCTTGAGGGGTCACAGCAGTTTTACAGGGTCCCTTCGCACCTGTTTGGGGAAACAGAAGCCCTCCCTGCCGCTCAGAGGACAGCACGATTTCCCAGAGGCCACACTGCCTAGCAGCACCTTCAGGCCCGCACAGACAGTGTGCTGAGGACAGACTTGGGTACCCGGGCATGGGCGGGGGATTTCCCATGGAACTCTCTAAGGGCCCGGTGCCCTGTGTGGCCCGGGGAGTGCCCACGCCGTTCCTTGACCCCGCAGGACAATTGCATCCAGCAATAAGCAGCCCTCTGCCTCCACGGGGCTCAAACACCTGGGCCCCGTGTGCGGGCACCTGGCGTACGTGCAGGCAAACCCGCAGACCCCTGTGGCCCGAACCCACCATTGCGAAGATCCCCCTTTTCTTCCATCTGTAAAGGGGTCACGCTTGAGGAGTGGAAGAACATGGGGAGGCCCCCAGGAGTTGCCTTTTCTCCCAGCCGCAGCTGGCTCGTTTAGGGCCTATACGTGGGCCGCGCATGCCCACTGAGGCTCCCAAGCACACGCCTCCCTCGGCTCACCTGACCCACCCTTTAGAGGTCACAGCAGTTCCACAGGGTCCCTGGGCACCAGTCCGTGGACACAGGAGCCCTCCCTGCCACCTAGAGGACCACGCGATTTCCGCTGGGGAACACTGCCCAGAAGCACTCCCACCCTCGCACAGACACTGTGCGCAGGATAGACTTGTGGACCAGGGGCCTGGGCGGGGAATTTTCCAGGGAACTCTCTAAAGGCCAGGTGCCCTCTGTCGCCCTGGGAGTGCCCACGCCGTCCCTTCACCCTGCAGGACACTATCATCCAGCAATAAGCAGCCCTCTGCCTCCACGGGGCTCAAACACCTGGGCCCTTTGTGCGAGCACCTGACGTATGTGCAGGAAAACCCGCAGACCCCTCTGGCCCGACCCACCGCTGGGAAGATCCCCCTTTTCTTCCATTCGTAAAGGGGTCCTCCTTGAGGAGTGGAGGAACATGGGTAGCCCCCAGGAGATGGCTTTTCTCCGAGCCGCGGCTGGCTTGTTTCGGGCCTATAAGTGGGCCGCGCGTGCGCACTCAGGCTCCCCACCACAAGCCTCCCTCGGGTCACAGGACCCACCCTAGAGGTGTCTCCTGACCCACCCTTGAGGGGTCACGTTACCCACCCCTGATGGGTCACGGGACCCACCCCTGAGGGGTCACGTGACCCACCCCTGAGGGGTCTCGTGACCTACCCCTGAGGGGTCACTTGACCCGCCCCTGAGGGGTCACGTGACCCACCCTCGAGGGGTTACGTGACCCACCTCTGAGAGGTCACGTGACCCACACCTGAGGGGTCACGTGACCCACCCTTGAGGGGTCTCGTGACCTACCCTTTTGGGGTCACGTGACCCACCCTTTGGGGTCACGTGAACCACCCTTGGGAGGTCACGTGCCCCACCCTTGAGGGGTCACATGACCCACCTTGAGAGGTCACAGCAGTTTTACAGGGTCCCTGCGCACCTGTTTGGGGAAACAGAAGCCCTCCCTGCCGCTCAGAGGACAGCACGATTTCCCAGAGGCCACACTGCCTAGCAGCACTTTCAGCCCCGCACAGACAATGTGCTAAGGACAGACTTGGGTACCCGGGGCAGGGGCGGGGGATTTCCCATGGAACTCTCTAAGGGCCCGGTGCCCTGTGTGGCCCGGGGAGTGCCCACGCCGTTCCTTGACCCCGCAGGACAATTCCATCCAGCAATAAGCAGCCCTCTGCCTCCACGGGGCTCAAACACCTGGGCCTTTGTGCGAGCACCTGGCGTACGTGCAGGCAAACCGCAGACCCCTCTGGCCCGAACCCACCACTGCGAAGATCCCCCTTTTCTTCCATCCGTAATGGGGTCACGCTTGAGGAGAGGAAGAACATGGTGAGGCCCCCAGGAGTTGGCATTTCTCCCAGCCGCGGCTGGCTCCTGTCGGGCCTATACGTGGGCCGCGCATGCGCACTCAGGCTCCCAAGCACACGCCTCCCTCGGCTCACCTGACCCACCCTTTAGAGGTCACAGCAGTTCCACAGGGTCCCTGGGCACCAGTCCGTGGACACAGGAGCCCTCCCTGCCACCTAGAGGACCACGCGATTTCCGCTGGGGAACACTGCCCAGAAGCACTCCCACCCTCGCACAGACACTGTGCGCAGGATAGACTTGTGGACCAGGGGCCTGGGCGGGGAATTTTCCAGGGAACTCTCTAAAGGCCAGGTGCCCTCTGTCGCCCTGGGAGTGCCCACGCCGTCCCTTCACCCTGCAGGACACTATCATCCAGCAATAAGCAGCCCTCTGCCTCCACGGGGCTCAAACACCTGGGCCCTTTGTGCGAGCACCTGACGTATGTGCAGGAAAACCCGCAGACCCCTCTGGCCCGACCCACCGCTGGGAAGATCCCCCTTTTCTTCCATTCGTAAAGGGGTCCTCCTTGAGGAGTGGAGGAACATGGGGAGGCCCCCAGGAGATGGCTTTTCTCCGAGCCGCGGCTGGCTTGTTTCGGGCCTATACGTGGGCCGCGCGTGCGCACTCAGGCTCCCCACCACAAGCCTCCCTCGGGTCACGGAACCCACCCTAGAGGTGTCTCCTGACCCACCCCTGAGGGGTCACGTGACCCACTCCTGAGGGGTCACGTGACCCACTCCTGAGGGGTCACGTGACCCACACCTGAGGGGTCACGTGACCCACACCTGAGGGGTCACGTGACCCACCCTTGAGGGGTCTCGTGACCTACCCTTTTGGGGTCACGTGACCCACCCTTGGGAGGTCACGTGCCCCACCCTTGAGGGGTCACAGCAGTTTTACAGGGTCCCTTCGCACCTGTTTGGGGAAACAGAAGCCCTCCCTGCCGCTCAGAGGACCGCACGATTTCCCAGAGGCCACACTGCCTAGCAGCACCTTCAGGCCCGCACAGACAGTGTGTTGAGAACAGACTTGGGTACCCGGGCATGGGCGGGGGATTTCCCATGGAACTGTCTAAGGGCCCGGTGCCCTGTGTGGCCCGGGGAGTGCCCACGCCGTTCCTTGACCCCGCAGGACAATTGCATCCAGCAATAAGCAGCCCTCTGCCTCCACGGGGCTCAAACACCTGGGCCCCGTGTGCGGGCACCTGGCGTACGTGCAGGCAAACCCGCAGACCCCTGTGGCCCGAACCCACCATTGCGAAGATCCCCCTTTTCTTCCATCTGTAAAGGGGTCACGCTTGAGGAGTGGAAGAACATGGGGAGGCCCCCAGGAGTTGCCTTTTCTCCCAGCCGCAGCTGGCTCGTTTAGGGCCTATACGTGGGCCGCGCATGCCCACTCAGGCTCCCAAGCACACGCCTCCCTCGGCTCACCTGACCCACCCTTTAGAGGTCACAGCAGTTCCACAGGGTCCCTGGGCACCAGTCCGTGGACACAGGAGCCCTCCCTGCCACCTAGAGGACCACGCGATTTCCGCTGGGGAACACTGCCCAGAAGCACTCCCACCCTCGCACAGACACTGTGCGCAGGATAGACTTGTGGACCAGGGGCCTGGGCGGGGAATTTTCCAGGGAACTCTCTAAAGGCCAGGTGCCCTCTGTCGCCCTGGGAGTGCCCACGCCGTCCCTTCACCCTGCAGGACACTATCATCCAGCAATAAGCAGCCCTCTGCCTCCACGGGGCTCAAACACCTGGGCCCTTTGTGCGAGCACCTGACGTATGTGCAGGAAAACCCGCAGACCCCTCTGGCCCGACCCACCGCTGGGAAGATCCCCCTTTTCTTCCATTCGTAAAGGGGTCCTCCTTGAGGAGTGGAGGAACATGGGTAGCCCCCAGGAGATGGCTTTTCTCCGAGCCGCGGCTGGCTTGTTTCGGGCCTATAAGTGGGCCGCGCGTGCGCGCTCAGGCTCCCCACAACAAGCCTCCCTCCGGTCACAGGACCCACCCTAGAGGTGTCTCCTGACCCACCCTTGAGGGGTCACGTTACCCACCCCTGAGGGGTCACGCGACCCACCCCTGAGGGGTCACGTGACCCACCCCTGAGGGGTCTCGTGACCTACCCCTGAGGGGTCACGTGACCCACCCCTGAGGGGTCACGTGACCCACACTCGAGGGGTTACGTGACCCACCTCTGAGAGGTCACGTGACCCACACCTGAGGGGTCACGTGACCCACCCTTGAGGGGTCTCGTGACCTACCCTTTTGGGGTCACGTGACCCACCCTTTGGGGTCACGTGAACCACCCTTGGGAGGTCACGTGCCCCACCCTTGAGGGGTCACATGACCCACCTTGAGAGGTCACAGCAGTTTTACAGGGTCCCTGCGCACCTGTTTGGGGAAACAGAAGCCCTCCCTGCCGCTCAGAGGACAGCACGATTTCCCAGAGGCCACACTGCCTAGCAGCACTTTCAGCCCCGCACAGACAGTGTGCTAAGGACAGACTTGGGTACCCGGGGCAGGGGCGGGGGATTTCCCATGGAACTCTCTAAGGGCCCGGTGCCCTGTGTGGCCCGGGGAGTGCCCACGCCGTTCCTTGACCCCGCAGGACAATTCCATCCAGCAATAAGCAGCCCTCTGCCTCCACGGGGCTCAAACACCTGGGCCTTTGTGCGAGCACCTGGCGTACGTGCAGGCAAACCGCAGACCCCTCTGGCCCGAACCCACCACTGCGAAGATCCCCCTTTTCTTCCATCCGTAATGGGGTCACGCTTGAGGAGAGGAAGAACATGGTGAGGCCCCCAGGAGTTGGCATTTCTCCCAGCCGCGGCTGGCTCCTGTCGGGCCTATACGTGGGCCGCGCATGCGCACTCAGGCTCCCAAGCACACGCCTCCCTCGGCTCACCTGACCCACCCTTTAGAGGTCACAGCAGTTCCACAGGGTCCCTGGGCACCAGTCCGTGGACACAGGAGCCCTCCCTGCCACCTAGAGGACCACGCGATTTCCGCTGGGGAACACTGCCCAGAAGCACTCCCACCCTCGCACAGACACTGTGCGCAGGATAGACTTGTGGACCAGGGGCCTGGGCGGGGAATTTTCCAGGGAACTCTCTAAAGGCCAGGTGCCCTCTGTCGCCCTGGGAGTGCCCACGCCGTCCCTTCACCCTGCAGGACACTATCATCCAGCAATAAGCAGCCCTCTGCCTCCACGGGGCTCAAACACCTGGGCTCTTTGTGCGAGCACCTGACGTATGTGCAGGAAAACCCGCAGACCCCTCTGGCCCGACCCACCGCTGGGAAGATCCCCCTTTTCTTCCATTCGTAAAGGGGTCCTCCTTGAGGAGTGGAGGAACATGGGGAGGCCCCCAGGAGATGGCTTTTCTCCGAGCCGCGGCTGGCTTGTTTCGGGCCTATACGTGGGCCGCGCGTGCGCACTCAGGCTCCCCACCACAAGCCTCCCTCGGGTCACGGAACCCACCCTAGAGGTGTCTCCTGACCCACCCCTGAGGGGTCACGTGACCCACTCCTGAGGGGTCACGTGACCCACTCCTGAGGGGTCACGTGACCCACACCTGAGGGGTCACGTGACCCACACCTGAGGGGTCACGTGACCCACCCTTGAGGGGTCTCGTGACCTACCCTTTTGGGGTCACGTGACCCACCCTTTGGGGTCACGTGACCCACCCTTGGGAGGTCACGTGCCCCACCCTTGAGGGGTCACAGCAGTTTTACAGGGTCCCTTCGCACCTGTTTGGGGAAACAGAAGCCCTCCCTGCCGCTCAGAGGACCGCACGATTTCCCAGAGGCCACACTGCCTAGCAGCACCTTCAGGCCCGCACAGACAGTGTGCTGAGGACAGACTTGGGTACCCGGGCATGGGCGGGGGATTTCCCATGGAAATCTCTAAGGGCCCGGTGCCCTGTGTGGCCCGGGGAGTGCCCACGCCGTTCCTTGACCCCGCAGGACAATTGCATCCAGCAATAAGCAGCCCTCTGCCTCCACGGGGCTCAAACACCTGGGCCCCGTGTGCGGGCACCTGGCGTACGTGCAGGCAAACCCGCAGACCCCTGTGGCCCGAACCCACCATTGCGAAGATCCCCCTTTTCTTCCATCTGTAAAGGGGTCACGCTTGAGGAGTGGAAGAACATGGGGAGGCCCCCAGGAGTTGCCTTTTCTCCCAGCCGCAGCTGGCTCGTTTAGGGCCTATACGTGGGCCGCGCATGCCCACTCAGGCTCCCAAGCACACGCCTCCCTCGGCTCACCTGACCCACCCTTTAGAGGTCACAGCAGTTCCACAGGGTCCCTGGGGACCAGTCCGTGGACACAGGAGCCCTCCCTGCCACCTAGAGGACCACGCGATTTCCGCTGGGGAACACTGCCCAGAAGCACTCCCACCCTCGCACAGACACTGTGCGCAGGATAGACTTGTGGACCAGGGGCCTGGGCGGGGAATTTTCCAGGGAACTCTCTAAAGGCCAGGTGCCCTCTGTCGCCCTGGGAGTGCCCACGCCGTCCCTTCACCCTGCAGGACACTATCATCCAGCAATAAGCAGCCCTCTGCCTCCACGGGGCTCAAACACCTGGGCCCTTTGTGCGAGCACCTGACGTATGTGCAGGAAAACCCGCAGACCCCTCTGGCCCGACCCACCGCTGGGAAGATCCCCCTTTTCTTCCATTCGTAAAGGGGTCCTCCTTGAGGAGTGGAGGAACATGGGTAGCCCCCAGGAGATGGCTTTTCTCCGAGCCGCGGCTGGCTTGTTTCGGGCCTATAAGTGGGCCGCGCGTGCGCACTCAGGCTCCCCACCACAAGCCTCCCTCCGGTCACAGGACCCACCCTAGAGGTGTCTCCTGACCCACCCTTGAGGGGTCACGTTACCCACCCCTGAGGGGTCACGCGACCCACCCCTGAGGGGTCACGTGACCCACCCCTGAGGGGTCTCGTGACCTACCCCTGAGGGGTCACGTGACCCACCCTCGAGGGGTTACGTGACCCACCTCTGAGAGGTCACGTGACCCACACCTGAGGGGTCACGTGACCCACCCTTGAGGGGTCTCGTGACCTACCCTTTTGGGGTCACGTGACCCACCCTTTGGGGTCACGTGAACCACCCTTGGGAGGTCACGTGCCCCACCCTTGAGGGGTCACATGACCCACCTTGAGAGGTCACAGCAGTTTTACAGGGTCCCTGCGCACCTGTTTGGGGAAACAGAAGCCCTCCCTGCCGCTCAGAGGACAGCACGATTTCCCAGAGGCCACACTGCCTAGCAGCACTTTCAGCCCCGCACAGACAGTGTGCTAAGGACAGACTTGGGTACCCGGGGCAGGGGCGGGGGATTTCCCATGGATCTCTCTAAGGGCCCGGTGCCCTGTGTGGCCCGGGGAGTGCCCACGCCGTTCCTTGACCCCGCAGGACAATTGCATCCAGCAATAAGCAGCCCTCTGCCTCCACGGGGCTCAAACACCTGGGCCTTTGTGCGAGCACCTGGCGTACGTGCAGGCAAACCCGCAGACCCCTGTGGCCCGAACCCACCACTGCGAAGATCCCCCTTTTCTTCCATCCGTAATGGGGTCACGCTTGAGGAGAGGAAGAACATGGTGAGGCCCCCAGGAGTTGGCATTTCTCCCAGCCGCGGCTGGCTCCTGTCGGGCCTATACGTGGGCCGCGCATGCGCACTCAGGCTCCCAAGCACACACCTCCCTCGGCTCACCTGACCCACCCTTTAGAGGTCACAGCAGTTCCACAGGGTCCCTGGGCACCAGTCCGTGGACACAGGAGCCCTCCCTGCCACCTAGAGGACCACGCGATTTCCGCTGGGGAACACTGCCCAGAAGCACTCCCACCCTCGCACAGACACTGTGCGCAGGATAGACTTGTGGACCAGGGGCCTGGGCGGGGAATTTTCCAGGGAACTCTCTAAAGGCCAGGTGCCCTCTGTCGCCCTGGGAGTGCCCACGCCGTCCCTTCACCCTGCAGGACACTATCATCCAGCAATAAGCAGCCCTCTGCCTCCACGGGGCTCAAACACCTGGGCCCTTTGTGCGAGCACCTGACGTATGTGCAGGAAAACCCGCAGACCCCTCTGGCCCGACCCACCGCTGGGAAGATCCCCCTTTTCTTCCATTCGTAAAGGGGTCCTCCTTGAGGAGTGGAGGAACATGGGGAGGCCCCCAGGAGATGGCTTTTCTCCGAGCCGCGGCTGGCTTGTTTCGGGCCTATACGTGGGCCGCGCGTGCGCACTCAGGCTCCCCACCACAAGCCTCCCTCGGGTCACGGAACCCACCCTAGAGGTGTCTCCTGACCCACCCCTGAGGGGTCACGTGACCCACTCCTGAGGGGTCACGTGACCCACTCCTGAGGGGTCACGTGACCCACACCTGAGGGGTCACGTGACCCACACCTGAGGGGTCACGTGACCCACCCTTGAGGGGTCTCGTGACCTACCCTTTTGGGGTCACGTGACCCACCCTTTGGGGTCACGTGACCCACCCTTGGGAGGTCACGTGCCCCACCCTTGAGGGGTCACAGCAGTTTTACAGGGTCCCTTCGCACCTGTTTGGGGAAACAGAAGCCCTCCCTGCCGCTCAGAGGACCGCACGATTTCCCAGAGGCCACACTGCCTAGCAGCACCTTCAGGCCCACACAGACAGTGTGCTGAGGACAGACTTGGGTACCCGGGCATGGGCGGGGGATTTCCCATGGAACTCTCTAAGGGCCCGGTGCCCTGTGTGGCCCGGGGAGTGCCCACGCCGTTCCTTGACCCCGCAGGACAATTGCATCCAGCAATAAGCAGCCCTCTGCCTCCACGGGGCTCAAACACCTGGGCCCCGTGTGCGGGCACCTGGCGTACGTGCAGGCAAACCCGCAGACCCCTGTGGCCCGAACCCACCATTGCGAAGATCCCCCTTTTCTTCCATCTGTAAAGGGGTCACGCTTGAGGAGTGGAAGAACATGGGGAGGCCCCCAGGAGTTGCCTTTTCTCCCAGCCGCGGCTGGCTCGTTTAGGGCCTATACGTGGGCCGCGCATGCCCACTCAGGCTCCCAAGCACACGCCTCCCTCGGCTCACCTGACCCACCCTTTAGAGGTCACAGCAGTTCCACAGGGTCCCTGGGCACCAGTCCGTGGACACAGGAGCCCTCCCTGCCACCTAGAGGACCACGCGATTTCCGCTGGGGAACACTGCCCAGAAGCACTCCCACCCTCGCACAGACACTGTGCGCAGGATAGACTTGTGGACCAGGGGCCTGGGCGGGGAATTTTCCAGGGAACTCTCTAAAGGCCAGGTGCCCTCTGTCGCCCTGGGAGTGCCCACGCCGTCCCTTCACCCTGCAGGACACTATCATCCAGCAATAAGCAGCCCTCTGCCTCCACGGGGCTCAAACACCTGGGCCCTTTGTGCGAGCACCTGACGTATGTGCAGGAAAACCCGCAGACCCCTCTGGCCCGACCCACCGCTGGGAAGATCCCCCTTTTCTTCCATTCGTAAAGGGGTCCTCCTTGAGGAGTGGAGGAACATGGGGAGGCCCCCAGGAGATGGCTTTTCTCCGAGCCGCGGCTGGCTTGTTTCGGGCCTATACGTGGGCCGCGCGTGCGCACTCAGGCTCCCCACCACAAGCCTCCCTCGGGTCACGGAACCCACCCTAGAGGTGTCTCCTGACCCACCCCTGAGGGGTCACGTGACCCACTCCTGAGGGGTCACGTGACCCACTCCTGAGGGGTCACGTGACGCACACCTGAGGGGTCACGTGACCCACACCTGAGGGGTCACGTGACCCACCCTTGAGGGGTCTCGTGACCTACCCTTTTGGGGTCACGTGACCCACCCTTTGGGGTCACGTGACCCACCCTTGGGAGGTCACGTGCCCCACCCTTGAGGGGTCACAGCAGTTTTACAGGGTCCCTTCGCACCTGTTTGGGGAAACAGAAGCCCTCCCTGCCGCTCAGAGGACCGCACGATTTCCCAGAGGCCACACTGCCTAGCAGCACCTTCAGGCCCGCACAGACAGTGTGCTGAGGACAGACTTGGGTACCCGGGCATGGGCGGGGGATTTCCCATGGAAATCTCTAAGGGCCCGGTGCCCTGTGTGGCCCGGGGAGTGCCCACGCCGTTCCTTGACCCCGCAGGACAATTGCATCCAGCAATAAGCAGCCCTCTGCCTCCACGGGGCTCAAACACCTGGGCCCCGTGTGCGGGCACCTGGCGTACGTGCAGGCAAACCCGCAGACCCCTGTGGCCCGAACCCACCATTGCGAAGATCCCCCTTTTCTTCCATCTGTAAAGGGGTCACGCTTGAGGAGTGGAAGAACATGGGGAGGCCCCCAGGAGTTGCCTTTTCTCCCAGCCGCAGCTGGCTCGTTTAGGGCCTATACGTGGGCCGCGCATGCCCACTCAGGCTCCCAAGCACACGCCTCCCTCGGCTCACCTGACCCACCCTTTAGAGGTCACAGCAGTTCCACAGGGTCCCTGGGGACCAGTCCGTGGACACAGGAGCCCTCCCTGCCACCTAGAGGACCACGCGATTTCCGCTGGGGAACACTGCCCAGAAGCACTCCCACCCTCGCACAGACACTGTGCGCAGGATAGACTTGTGGACCAGGGGCCTGGGCGGGGAATTTTCCAGGGAACTCTCTAAAGGCCAGGTGCCCTCTGTCGCCCTGGGAGTGCCCACGCCGTCCCTTCACCCTGCAGGACACTATCATCCAGCAATAAGCAGCCCTCTGCCTCCACGGGGCTCAAACACCTGGGCCCTTTGTGCGAGCACCTGACGTATGTGCAGGAAAACCCGCAGACCCCTCTGGCCCGACCCACCGCTGGGAAGATCCCCCTTTTCTTCCATTCGTAAAGGGGTCCTCCTTGAGGAGTGGAGGAACATGGGTAGCCCCCAGGAGATGGCTTTTCTCCGAGCCGCGGCTGGCTTGTTTCGGGCCTATAAGTGGGCCGCGCGTGCGCACTCAGGCTCCCCACCACAAGCCTCCCTCCGGTCACAGGACCCACCCTAGAGGTGTCTCCTGACCCACCCTTGAGGGGTCACGTTACCCACCCCTGAGGGGTCACGCGACCCACCCCTGAGGGGTCACGTGACCCACCCCTGAGGGGTCTCGTGACCTACCCCTGAGGGGTCACGTGACCCACCCCTGAGGGGTCACGTGACCCACCCTCGAGGGGTTACGTGACCCACCTCTGAGAGGTCACGTGACCCACACCTGAGGGGTCACGTGACCCACCCTTGAGGGGTCTCGTGACCTACCCTTTTGGGGTCACGTGACCCACCCTTTGGGGTCACGTGAACCACCCTTGGGAGGTCACGTGCCCCACCCTTGAGGGGTCACATGACCCACCTTGAGAGGTCACAGCAGTTTTACAGGGTCCCTGCGCACCTGTTTGGGGAAACAGAAGCCCTCCCTGCCGCTCAGAGGACAGCACGATTTCCCAGAGGCCACACTGCCTAGCAGCACTTTCAGCCCCGCACAGACAGTGTGCTAAGGACAGACTTGGGTACCCGGGGCAGGGGCGGGGGATTTCCCATGGAACTCTCTAAGGGCCCGGTGCCCTGTGTGGCCCGGGGAGTGCCCACGCCGTTCCTTGACCCCGCAGGACAATTCCATCCAGCAATAAGCAGCCCTCTGCCTCCACGGGGCTCAAACACCTGGGCCTTTGTGCGAGCACCTGGCGTACGTGCAGGCAAACCGCAGACCCCTCTGGCCCGAACCCACCACTGCGAAGATCCCCCTTTTCTTCCATCCGTAATGGGGTCACGCTTGAGGAGAGGAAGAACATGGTGAGGCCCCCAGGAGTTGGCATTTCTCCCAGCCGCGGCTGGCTCCTGTCGGGCCTATACGTGGGCCGCGCATGCGCACTCAGGCTCCCAAGCACACGCCTCCCTCGGCTCACCTGACCCACCCTTTAGAGGTCACAGCAGTTCCACAGGGTCCCTGGGCACCAGTCCGTGGACACAGGAGCCCTCCCTGCCACCTAGAGGACCACGCGATTTCCGCTGGGGAACACTGCCCAGAAGCACTCCCACCCTCGCACAGACACTGTGCGCAGGATAGACTTGTGGACCAGGGGCCTGGGCGGGGAATTTTCCAGGGAACTCTCTAAAGGCCAGGTGCCCTCTGTCGCCCTGGGAGTGCCCACGCCGTCCCTTCACCCTGCAGGACACTATCATCCAGCAATAAGCAGCCCTCTGCCTCCACGGGGCTCAAACACCTGGGCTCTTTGTGCGAGCACCTGACGTATGTGCAGGAAAACCCGCAGACCCCTCTGGCCCGACCCACCGCTGGGAAGATCCCCCTTTTCTTCCATTCGTAAAGGGGTCCTCCTTGAGGAGTGGAGGAACATGGGGAGGCCCCCAGGAGATGGCTTTTCTCCGAGCCGCGGCTGGCTTGTTTCGGGCCTATACGTGGGCCGCGCGTGCGCACTCAGGCTCCCCACCACAAGCCTCCCTCGGGTCACGGAACCCACCCTAGAGGTGTCTCCTGACCCACCCCTGAGGGGTCACGTGACCCACTCCTGAGGGGTCACGTGACCCACTCCTGAGGGGTCACGTGACCCACACCTGAGGGGTCACGTGACCCACACCTGAGGGGTCACGTGACCCACCCTTGAGGGGTCTCGTGACCTACCCTTTTGGGGTCACGTGACCCACCCTTTGGGGTCACGTGACCCACCCTTGGGAGGTCACGTGCCCCACCCTTGAGGGGTCACAGCAGTTTTACAGGGTCCCTTCGCACCTGTTTGGGGAAACAGAAGCCCTCCCTGCCGCTCAGAGGACCGCACGATTTCCCAGAGGCCACACTGCCTAGCAGCACCTTCAGGCCCGCACAGACAGTGTGCTGAGGACAGACTTGGGTACCCGGGCATGGGCGGGGGATTTCCCATGGAAATCTCTAAGGGCCCGGTGCCCTGTGTGGCCCGGGGAGTGCCCACGCCGTTCCTTGACCCCGCAGGACAATTGCATCCAGCAATAAGCAGCCCTCTGCCTCCACGGGGCTCAAACACCTGGGCCCCGTGTGCGGGCACCTGGCGTACGTGCAGGCAAACCCGCAGACCCCTGTGGCCCGAACCCACCATTGCGAAGATCCCCCTTTTCTTCCATCTGTAAAGGGGTCACGCTTGAGGAGTGGAAGAACATGGGGAGGCCCCCAGGAGTTGCCTTTTCTCCCAGCCGCAGCTGGCTCGTTTAGGGCCTATACGTGGGCCGCGCATGCCCACTCAGGCTCCCAAGCACACGCCTCCCTCGGCTCACCTGACCCACCCTTTAGAGGTCACAGCAGTTCCACAGGGTCCCTGGGGACCAGTCCGTGGACACAGGAGCCCTCCCTGCCACCTAGAGGACCACGCGATTTCCGCTGGGGAACACTGCCCAGAAGCACTCCCACCCTCGCACAGACACTGTGCGCAGGATAGACTTGTGGACCAGGGGCCTGGGCGGGGAATTTTCCAGGGAACTCTCTAAAGGCCAGGTGCCCTCTGTCGCCCTGGGAGTGCCCACGCCGTCCCTTCACCCTGCAGGACACTATCATCCAGCAATAAGCAGCCCTCTGCCTCCACGGGGCTCAAACACCTGGGCCCTTTGTGCGAGCACCTGACGTATGTGCAGGAAAACCCGCAGACCCCTCTGGCCCGACCCACCGCTGGGAAGATCCCCCTTTTCTTCCATTCGTAAAGGGGTCCTCCTTGAGGAGTGGAGGAACATGGGTAGCCCCCAGGAGATGGCTTTTCTCCGAGCCGCGGCTGGCTTGTTTCGGGCCTATAAGTGGGCCGCGCGTGCGCACTCAGGCTCCCCACCACAAGCCTCCCTCCGGTCACAGGACCCACCCTAGAGGTGTCTCCTGACCCACCCTTGAGGGGTCACGTTACCCACCCCTGAGGGGTCACGCGACCAACCCCTGAGGGGTCACGTGACCCACCCCTGAGGGGTCTCGTGACCTACCCCTGAGGGGTCACGTGACCCACCCCTGAGGGGTCACGTGACCCACCCTCGAGGGGTTACGTGACCCACCTCTGAGAGGTCACGTGACCCACACCTGAGGGGTCACGTGACCCACCCTTGAGGGGTCTCGTGACCTACCCTTTTGGGGTCACGTGACCCACCCTTTGGGGTCACGTGAACCACCCTTGGGAGGTCACGTGCCCCACCCTTGAGGGGTCACATGACCCACCTTGAGAGGTCACAGCAGTTTTACAGGGTCCCTGCGCACCTGTTTGGGGAAACAGAAGCCCTCCCTGCCTCTCAGAGGACAGCACGATTTCCCAGAGGCCACACTGCCTAGCAGCACTTTCAGCCCCGCACAGACAGTGTGCTAAGGACAGACTTGGGTACCCGGGGCAGGGGCGGGGGATTTCCCATGGAACTCTCTAAGGGCCCGGTGCCCTGTGTGGCCCGGGGAGTGCCCACGCCGTTCCTTGACCCCGCAGGACAATTGCATCCAGCAATAAGCAGCCCTCTGCCTCCACGGGGCTCAAACACCTGGGCCTTTGTGCGAGCACCTGGCGTACGTGCAGGCAAACCCGCAGACCCCTGTGGCCCGAACCCACCACTGCGAAGATCCCCCTTTTCTTCCATCCGTAATGGGGTCACGCTTGAGGAGAGGAAGAACATGGTGAGGCCCCCAGGAGTTGGCATTTCTCCCAGCCGCGGCTGGCTCCTGTCGGGCCTATACGTGGGCCGCGCATGCGCACTCAGGCTCCCAAGCACACACCTCCCTCGGCTCACCTGACCCACCCTTTAGAGGTCACAGCAGTTCCACAGGGTCCCTGGGCACCAGTCCGTGGACACAGGAGCCCTCCCTGCCACCTAGAGGACCACGCGATTTCCGCTGGGGAACACTGCCCAGAAGCACTCCCACCCTCGCACAGACACTGTGCGCAGGATAGACTTGTGGACCAGGGGCCTGGGCGGGGAATTTTCCAGGGAACTCTCTAAAGGCCAGGTGCCCTCTGTCGCCCTGGGAGTGCCCACGCCGTCCCTTCACCCTGCAGGACACTATCATCCAGCAATAAGCAGCCCTCTGCCTCCACGGGGCTCAAACACCTGGGCCCTTTGTGCGAGCACCTGACGTATGTGCAGGAAAACCCGCAGACCCCTCTGGCCCGACCCACCGCTGGGAAGATCCCCCTTTTCTTCCATTCGTAAAGGGGTCCTCCTTGAGGAGTGGAGGAACATGGGGAGGCCCCCAGGAGATGGCTTTTCTCCGAGCCGCGGCTGGCTTGTTTCGGGCCTATACGTGGGCCGCGCGTGCGCACTCAGGCTCCCCACCACAAGCCTCCCTCGGGTCACGGAACCCACCCTAGAGGTGTCTCCTGACCCACCCCTGAGGGGTCACGTGACCCACTCCTGAGGGGTCACGTGACCCACTCCTGAGGGGTCACGTGACCCACACCTGAGGGGTCACGTGACCCACACCTGAGGGGTCACGCGACCCACCCTTGAGGGGTCTCGTGACCTACCCTTTTGGGGTCACGTGACCCACCCTTTGGGGTCACGTGACCCACCCTTGGGAGGTTACCTGCCCCACCCTTGAGGTGTCACAGCAGTTTTACAGGGTCCCATCGCACCTGTTTGGGGAAACAGAAGCCCTCCCTGCCGCTCAGAGGACCGCACGATTTCCCAGAGGCCACACTGCCTAGCAGCAGCTTCAGCCCCGCACAGACAGTGTGCTGAGGACAGACTTGGGTACCCGGGCATGGGCGGGGGATTTCCCATGGAAATCTCTAAGGGCCCGGTGCCCTGTGTGGCCCGGGGAGTGCCCACGCCGTTCCTTGACCCCGCAGGACAATTGCATCCAGCAATAAGCAGCCCTCTGCCTCCACGGGGCTCAAACACCTGGGCCCCGTGTGCGGGCACCTGGCGTACGTGCAGGCAAACCCGCAGACCCCTGTGGCCCGAACCCACCATTGCGAAGATCCCCCTTTTCTTCCATCTGTAAAGGGGTCACGCTTGAGGAGTGGAAGAACATGGGGAGGCCCCCAGGAGTTGCCTTTTCTCCCAGCCGCAGCTGGCTCGTTTAGGGCCTATACGTGGGCCGCGCATGCCCACTCAGGCTCCCAAGCACACGCCTCCCTCGGCTCACCTGACCCACCCTTTAGAGGTCACAGCAGTTCCACAGGGTCCCTGGGGACCAGTCCGTGGACACAGGAGCCCTCCCTGCCACCTAGAGGACCACGCGATTTCCGCTGGGGAACACTGCCCAGAAGCACTCCCACCCTCGCACAGACACTGTGCGCAGGATAGACTTGTGGACCAGGGGCCTGGGCGGGGAATTTTCCAGGGAACTCTCTAAAGGCCAGGTGCCCTCTGTCGCCCTGGGAGTGCCCACGCCGTCCCTTCACCCTGCAGGACACTATCATCCAGCAATAAGCAGCCCTCTGCCTCCACGGGGCTCAAACACCTGGGCCCTTTGTGCGAGCACCTGACGTATGTGCAGGAAAACCCGCAGACCCCTCTGGCCCGACCCACCGCTGGGAAGATCCCCCTTTTCTTCCATTCGTAAAGGGGTCCTCCTTGAGGAGTGGAGGAACATGGGTAGCCCCCAGGAGATGGCTTTTCTCCGAGCCGCGGCTGGCTTGTTTCGGGCCTATAAGTGGGCCGCGCGTGCGCACTCAGGCTCCCCACCACAAGCCTCCCTCCGGTCACAGGACCCACCCTAGAGGTGTCTCCTGACCCACCCTTGAGGGGTCACGTTACCCACCCCTGAGGGGTCACGCGACCCACCCCTGAGGGGTCACGTGACCCACCCCTGAGGGGTCTCGTGACCTACCCCTGAGGGGTCACGTGACCCACCCTCGAGGGGTTACGTGACCCACCTCTGAGAGGTCACGTGACCCACACCTGAGGGGTCACGTGACCCACCCTTGAGGGGTCTCGTGACCTACCCTTTTGGGGTCACGTGACCCACCCTTTGGGGTCACGTGAACCACCCTTGGGAGGTCACGTGCCCCACCCTTGAGGGGTCACATGACCCACCTTGAGAGGTCACAGCAGTTTTACAGGGTCCCTGCGCACCTGTTTGGGGAAACAGAAGCCCTCCCTGCCGCTCAGAGGACAGCACGATTTCCCAGAGGCCACACTGCCTAGCAGCACTTTCAGCCCCGCACAGACAGTGTGCTAAGGACAGACTTGGGTACCCGGGGCAGGGGCGGGGGATTTCCCATGGATCTCTCTAAGGGCCCGGTGCCCTGTGTGGCCCGGGGAGTGCCCACGCCGTTCCTTGACCCCGCAGGACAATTGCATCCAGCAATAAGCAGCCCTCTGCCTCCACGGGGCTCAAACACCTGGGCCTTTGTGCGAGCACCTGGCGTACGTGCAGGCAAACCCGCAGACCCCTGTGGCCCGAACCCACCACTGCGAAGATCCCCCTTTTCTTCCATCCGTAATGGGGTCACGCTTGAGGAGAGGAAGAACATGGTGAGGCCCCCAGGAGTTGGCATTTCTCCCAGCCGCGGCTGGCTCCTGTCGGGCCTATACGTGGGCCGCGCATGCGCACTCAGGCTCCCAAGCACACACCTCCCTCGGCTCACCTGACCCACCCTTTAGAGGTCACAGCAGTTCCACAGGGTCCCTGGGCACCAGTCCGTGGACACAGGAGCCCTCCCTGCCACCTAGAGGACCACGCGATTTCCGCTGGGGAACACTGCCCAGAAGCACTCCCACCCTCGCACAGACACTGTGCGCAGGATAGACTTGTGGACCAGGGGCCTGGGCGGGGAATTTTCCAGGGAACTCTCTAAAGGCCAGGTGCCCTCTGTCGCCCTGGGAGTGCCCACGCCGTCCCTTCACCCTGCAGGACACTATCATCCAGCAATAAGCAGCCCTCTGCCTCCACGGGGCTCAAACACCTGGGCCCTTTGTGCGAGCACCTGACGTATGTGCAGGAAAACCCGCAGACCCCTCTGGCCCGACCCACCGCTGGGAAGATCCCCCTTTTCTTCCATTCGTAAAGGGGTCCTCCTTGAGGAGTGGAGGAACATGGGGAGGCCCCCAGGAGATGGCTTTTCTCCGAGCCGCGGCTGGCTTGTTTCGGGCCTATACGTGGGCCGCGCGTGCGCACTCAGGCTCCCCACCACAAGCCTCCCTCGGGTCACGGAACCCACCCTAGAGGTGTCTCCTGACCCACCCCTGAGGGGTCACGTGACCCACTCCTGAGGGGTCACGTGACCCACTCCTGAGGGGTCACGTGACCCACACCTGAGGGGTCACGTGACCCACACCTGAGGGGTCACGTGACCCACCCTTGAGGGGTCTCGTGACCTACCCTTTTGGGGTCACGTGACCCACCCTTTGGGGTCACGTGACCCACCCTTGGGAGGTCACGTGCCCCACCCTTGAGGGGTCACAGCAGTTTTACAGGGTCCCTTCGCACCTGTTTGGGGAAACAGAAGCCCTCCCTGCCGCTCAGAGGACCGCACGATTTCCCAGAGGCCACACTGCCTAGCAGCACCTTCAGGCCCACACAGACAGTGTGCTGAGGACAGACTTGGGTACCCGGGCATGGGCGGGGGATTTCCCATGGAACTCTCTAAGGGCCCGGTGCCCTGTGTGGCCCGGGGAGTGCCCACGCCCGTTCCTTGACCCCGCAGGACAATTGCATCCAGCAATAAGCAGCCCTCTGCCTCCACGGGGCTCAAACACCTGGGCCCCGTGTGCGGGCACCTGGCGTACGTGCAGGCAAACCCGCAGACCCCTGTGGCCCGAACCCACCATTGCGAAGATCCCCCTTTTCTTCCATCTGTAAAGGGGTCACGCTTGAGGAGTGGAAGAACATGGGGAGGCCCCCAGGAGTTGCCTTTTCTCCCAGCCGCGGCTGGCTCGTTTAGGGCCTATACGTGGGCCGCGCATGCCCACTCAGGCTCCCAAGCACACGCCTCCCTCGGCTCACCTGACCCACCCTTTAGAGGTCACAGCAGTTCCACAGGGTCCCTGGGCACCAGTCCGTGGACACAGGAGCCCTCCCTGCCACCTAGAGGACCACGCGATTTCCGCTGGGGAACACTGCCCAGAAGCACTCCCACCCTCGCACAGACACTGTGCGCAGGATAGACTTGTGGACCAGGGGCCTGGGCGGGGAATTTTCCAGGGAACTCTCTAAAGGCCAGGTGCCCTCTGTCGCCCTGGGAGTGCCCACGCCGTCCCTTCACCCTGCAGGACACTATCATCCAGCAATAAGCAGCCCTCTGCCTCCACGGGGCTCAAACACCTGGGCCCTTTGTGCGAGCACCTGACGTATGTGCAGGAAAACCCGCAGACCCCTCTGGCCCGACCCACCGCTGGGAAGATCCCCCTTTTCTTCCATTCGTAAAGGGGTCCTCCTTGAGGAGTGGAGGAACATGGGGAGGCCCCCAGGAGATGGCTTTTCTCCGAGCCGCGGCTGGCTTGTTTCGGGCCTATACGTGGGCCGCGCGTGCGCACTCAGGCTCCCCACCACAAGCCTCCCTCGGGTCACGGAACCCACCCTAGAGGTGTCTCCTGACCCACCCCTGAGGGGTCACGTGACCCACTCCTGAGGGGTCACGTGACCCACTCCTGAGGGGTCACGTGACGCACACCTGAGGGGTCACGTGACCCACACCTGAGGGGTCACGTGACCCACCCTTGAGGGGTCTCGTGACCTACCCTTTTGGGGTCACGTGAACCCACCCTTTGGGGTCACGTGACCCACCCTTGGGAGGTCACGTGCCCCACCCTTGAGGGGTCACAGCAGTTTTACAGGGTCCCTTCGCACCTGTTTGGGGAAACAGAAGCCCTCCCTGCCGCTCAGAGGACCGCACGATTTCCCAGAGGCCACACTGCCTAGCAGCACCTTCAGGCCCGCACAGACAGTGTGCTGAGGACAGACTTGGGTACCGGGGCATGGGCGGGGGATTTCCCATGGAACTCTCTAAGGGCCCGGTGCCCTGTGTGGCCCGGGGAGTGCCCATGCCGTTCCTTGACCCCGCAGGACAGTTATCCAGCAATAAGCAGCCCTCTGCCTCCACGGGGCTCAAACACCTGGGCCCCGTGTGCGGGCACCTGGCGTACGTGCAGGCAAACCCGCAGACCCCTGTGGCCCGAACCCACCATTGCGAAGATCCCCCTTTTCTTCCATCTGTAAAGGGGTCACGCTTGAGGAGTGGAAGAACATGGGGAGGCCCCCAGGAGTTGCCTTTTCTCCCAGCCGCAGCTGGCTCGTTTAGGGCCTATACGTGGGCCGCGCATGCCCACTCAGGCTCCCAAGCACACGCCTCCCTCGGCTCACCTGACCCACCCTTTAGAGGTCACAGCAGTTCCACAGGGTCCCTGGGGACCAGTCCGTGGACACAGGAGCCCTCCCTGCCACCTAGAGGACCACGCGATTTCCGCTGGGGAACACTGCCCAGAAGCACTCCCACCCTCGCACAGACACTGTGCGCAGGATAGACTTGTGGACCAGGGGCCTGGGCGGGGAATTTTCCAGGGAACTCTCTAAAGGCCAGGTGCCCTCTGTCGCCCTGGGAGTGCCCACGCCGTCCCTTCACCCTGCAGGACACTATCATCCAGCAATAAGCAGCCCTCTGCCTCCACGGGGCTCAAACACCTGGGCCCTTTGTGCGAGCACCTGACGTATGTGCAGGAAAACCCGCAGACCCCTCTGGCCCGACCCACCGCTGGGAAGATCCCCCTTTTCTTCCATTCGTAAAGGGGTCCTCCTTGAGGAGTGGAGGAACATGGGTAGCCCCCAGGAGATGGCTTTTCTCCGAGCCGCGGCTGGCTTGTTTCGGGCCTATAAGTGGGCCGCGCGTGCGCACTCAGGCTCCCCACCACAAGCCTCCCTCCGGTCACAGGACCCACCCTAGAGGTGTCTCCTGACCCACCCTTGAGGGGTCACGTTACCCACCCCTGAGGGGTCACGCGACCCACCCCTGAGGGGTCACGTGACCCACCCCTGAGGGGTCTCGTGACCTACCCCTGAGGGGTCACGTGACCCACCCCTGAGGGGTCACGTGACCCACCCTCGAGGGGTTACGTGACCCACCTCTGAGAGGTCACGTGACCCACACCTGAGGGGTCACGTGACCCACCCTTGAGGGGTCTCGTGACCTACCCTTTTGGGGTCACGTGACCCACCCTTTGGGGTCACGTGAACCACCCTTGGGAGGTCACGTGCCCCACCCTTGAGGGGTCACATGACCCACCTTGAGAGGTCACAGCAGTTTTACAGGGTCCCTGCGCACCTGTTTGGGGAAACAGAAGCCCTCCCTGCCTCTCAGAGGACAGCACGATTTCCCAGAGGCCACACTGCCTAGCAGCACTTTCAGCCCCGCACAGACAGTGTGCTAAGGACAGACTTGGGTACCCGGGGCAGGGGCGGGGGATTTCCCATGGAACTCTCTAAGGGCCCGGTGCCCTGTGTGGCCCGGGGAGTGCCCACGCCGTTCCTTGACCCCGCAGGACAATTGCATCCAGCAATAAGCAGCCCTCTGCCTCCACGGGGCTCAAACACCTGGGCCTTTGTGCGAGCACCTGGCGTACGTGCAGGCAAACCCGCAGACCCCTGTGGCCCGAACCCACCACTGCGAAGATCCCCCTTTTCTTCCATCCGTAATGGGGTCACGCTTGAGGAGAGGAAGAACATGGTGAGGCCCCCAGGAGTTGGCATTTCTCCCAGCCGCGGCTGGCTCCTGTCGGGCCTATACGTGGGCCGCGCATGCGCACTCAGGCTCCCAAGCACACACCTCCCTCGGCTCACCTGACCCACCCTTTAGAGGTCACAGCAGTTCCACAGGGTCCCTGGGCACCAGTCCGTGGACACAGGAGCCCTCCCTGCCACCTAGAGGACCACGCGATTTCCGCTGGGGAACACTGCCCAGAAGCACTCCCACCCTCGCACAGACACTGTGCGCAGGATAGACTTGTGGACCAGGGGCCTGGGCGGGGAATTTTCCAGGGAACTCTCTAAAGGCCAGGTGCCCTCTGTCGCCCTGGGAGTGCCCACGCCGTCCCTTCACCCTGCAGGACACTATCATCCAGCAATAAGCAGCCCTCTGCCTCCACGGGGCTCAAACACCTGGGCCCTTTGTGCGAGCACCTGACGTATGTGCAGGAAAACCCGCAGACCCCTCTGGCCCGACCCACCGCTGGGAAGATCTCCCTTTTCTTCCATTCGTAAAGGGGTCCTCCTTGAGGAGTGGAGGAACATGGGGAGGCCCCCAGGAGATGGCTTTTCTCCGAGCCGCGGCTGGCTTGTTTCGGGCCTATACGTGGGCCGCGCGTGCGCACTCAGGCTCCCCACCACAAGCCTCCCTCGGGTCACGGAACCCACCCTAGAGGTGTCTCCTGACCCACCCCTGAGGGGTCACGTGACCCACTCCTGAGGGGTCACGTGACCCACTCCTGAGGGGTCACGTGACCCACACCTGAGGGGTCACGTGACCCACACCTGAGGGGTCACGCGACCCACACCTGAGGGGTCACGTGACCCACCCTTGAGGGGTCTCGTGACCTACCCTTTTGGGGTCACGTGACCCACCCTTTGGGGTCACGTGACCCACCCTTGGGAGGTTACCTGCCCCACCCTTGAGGTGTCACAGCAGTTTTACAGGGTCCCTTCGCACCTGTTTGGGGAAACAGAAGCCCTCCCTGCCGCTCAGAGGACCGCACGATTTCCCAGAGGCCACACTGCCTAGCAGCAGCTTCAGCCCCGCACAGACAGTGTGCTGAGGACAGACTTGGGTACCCGGGCATGGGCGGGGGATTTCCCATGGAAATCTCTAAGGGCCCGGTGCCCTGTGTGGCCCGGGGAGTGCCCACGCCGTTCCTTGACCCCGCAGGACAATTGCATCCAGCAATAAGCAGCCCTCTGCCTCCACGGGGCTCAAACACCTGGGCCCCGTGTGCGGGCACCTGGCGTACGTGCAGGCAAACCCGCAGACCCCTGTGGCCCGAACCCACCATTGCGAAGATCCCCCTTTTCTTCCATCTGTAAAGGGGTCACGCTTGAGGAGTGGAAGAACATGGGGAGGCCCCCAGGAGTTGCCTTTTCTCCCAGCCGCAGCTGGCTCGTTTAGGGCCTATACGTGGGCCGCGCATGCCCACTCAGGCTCCCAAGCACACGCCTCCCTCGGCTCACCTGACCCACCCTTTAGAGGTCACAGCAGTTCCACAGGGTCCCTGGGGACCAGTCCGTGGACACAGGAGCCCTCCCTGCCACCTAGAGGACCACGCGATTTCCGCTGGGGAACACTGCCCAGAAGCACTCCCACCCTCGCACAGACACTGTGCGCAGGATAGACTTGTGGACCAGGGGCCTGGGCGGGGAATTTTCCAGGGAACTCTCTAAAGGCCAGGTGCCCTCTGTCGCCCTGGGAGTGCCCACGCCGTCCCTTCACCCTGCAGGACACTATCATCCAGCAATAAGCAGCCCTCTGCCTCCACGGGGCTCAAACACCTGGGCCCTTTGTGCGAGCACCTGACGTATGTGCAGGAAAACCCGCAGACCCCTCTGGCCCGACCCACCGCTGGGAAGATCCCCCTTTTCTTCCATTCGTAAAGGGGTCCTCCTTGAGGAGTGGAGGAACATGGGTAGCCCCCAGGAGATGGCTTTTCTCCGAGCCGCGGCTGGCTTGTTTCGGGCCTATAAGTGGGCCGCGCGTGCGCACTCAGGCTCCCCACCACAAGCCTCCCTCCGGTCACAGGACCCACCCTAGAGGTGTCTCCTGACCCACCCTTGAGGGGTCACGTTACCCACCCCTGAGGGGTCACGCGACCCACCCCTGAGGGGTCACGGGACCCACCCCTGAGGGGTCTCGTGACCTACCCCTGAGGGGTCACGTGACCCACCCTCGAGGGGTTACGTGACCCACCTCTGAGAGGTCACGTGACCCACACCTGAGGGGTCACGTGACCCACCCTTGAGGGGTCTCGTGACCTACCCTTTTGGGGTCACGTGACCCACCCTTTGGGGTCACGTGAACCACCCTTGGGAGGTCACGTGCCCCACCCTTGAGGGGTCACATGACCCACCTTGAGAGGTCACAGCAGTTTTACAGGGTCCCTGCGCACCTGTTTGGGGAAACAGAAGCCCTCCCTGCCGCTCAGAGGACAGCACGATTTCCCAGAGGCCACACTGCCTAGCAGCACTTTCAGCCCCGCACAGACAGTGTGCTAAGGACAGACTTGGGTACCCGGGGCAGGGGCGGGGGATTTCCCATGGATCTCTCTAAGGGCCCGGTGCCCTGTGTGGCCCGGGGAGTGCCCACGCCGTTCCTTGACCCCGCAGGACAATTGCATCCAGCAATAAGCAGCCCTCTGCCTCCACGGGGCTCAAACACCTGGGCCTTTGTGCGAGCACCTGGCGTACGTGCAGGCAAACCCGCAGACCCCTGTGGCCCGAACCCACCACTGCGAAGATCCCCCTTTTCTTCCATCCGTAATGGGGTCACGCTTGAGGAGAGGAAGAACATGGTGAGGCCCCCAGGAGTTGGCATTTCTCCCAGCCGCGGCTGGCTCCTGTCGGGCCTATACGTGGGCCGCGCATGCGCACTCAGGCTCCCAAGCACACACCTCCCTCGGCTCACCTGACCCACCCTTTAGAGGTCACAGCAGTTCCACAGGGTCCCTGGGCACCAGTCCGTGGACACAGGAGCCCTCCCTGCCACCTAGAGGACCACGCGATTTCCGCTGGGGAACACTGCCCAGAAGCACTCCCACCCTCGCACAGACACTGTGCGCAGGATAGACTTGTGGACCAGGGGCCTGGGCGGGGAATTTTCCAGGGAACTCTCTAAAGGCCAGGTGCCCTCTGTCGCCCTGGGAGTGCCCACGCCGTCCCTTCACCCTGCAGGACACTATCATCCAGCAATAAGCAGCCCTCTGCCTCCACGGGGCTCAAACACCTGGGCCCTTTGTGCGAGCACCTGACGTATGTGCAGGAAAACCCGCAGACCCCTCTGGCCCGACCCACCGCTGGGAAGATCCCCCTTTTCTTCCATTCGTAAAGGGGTCCTCCTTGAGGAGTGGAGGAACATGGGGAGGCCCCCAGGAGATGGCTTTTCTCCGAGCCGCGGCTGGCTTGTTTCGGGCCTATACGTGGGCCGCGCGTGCGCACTCAGGCTCCCCACCACAAGCCTCCCTCGGGTCACGGAACCCACCCTAGAGGTGTCTCCTGACCCACCCCTGAGGGGTCACGTGACCCACTCCTGAGGGGTCACGTGACCCACTCCTGAGGGGTCACGTGACCCACACCTGAGGGGTCACGTGACCCACACCTGAGGGGTCACGTGACCCACCCTTGAGGGGTCTCGTGACCTACCCTTTTGGGGTCACGTGACCCACCCTTTGGGGTCACGTGACCCACCCTTGGGAGGTCACGTGCCCCACCCTTGAGGGGTCACAGCAGTTTTACAGGGTCCCTTCGCACCTGTTTGGGGAAACAGAAGCCCTCCCTGCCGCTCAGAGGACCGCACGATTTCCCAGAGGCCACACTGCCTAGCAGCAGCTTCAGGCCCGCACAGACAGTGTGCTGAGGACAGACTTGGGTACCTGGGCATGGGCGGGGGATTTCCCATGGAACTCTCTAAGGGCCCGGTGCCCTGTGTGGCCCGGGGAGTGCCCACGCCGTTCCTTGACCCCGCAGGACAATTGCATCCAGCAATAAGCAGCCCTCTGCCTCCACGGGGCTCAAACACCTGGGCCCCGTGTGCGGGCACCTGGCGTACGTGCAGGCAAACCCGCAGACCCCTGTGGCCCGAACCCACCATTGCGAAGATCCCCCTTTTCTTCCATCTGTAAAGGGGTCACGCTTGAGGAGTGGAAGAACATGGGGAGGCCCCCAGGAGTTGCCTTTTCTCCCAGCCGCAGCTGGCTCGTTTAGGGCCTATACGTGGGCCGCGCATGCCCACTCAGGCTCCCAAGCACACGCCTCCCTCGGCTCACCTGACCCACCCTTTAGAGGTCACAGCAGTTCCACAGGGTCCCTGGGGACCAGTCCGTGGACACAGGAGCCCTCCCTGCCACCTAGAGGACCACGCGATTTCCGCTGGGGAACACTGCCCAGAAGCACTCCCACCCTCGCACAGACACTGTGCGCAGGATAGACTTGTGGACCAGGGGCCTGGGCGGGGAATTTTCCAGGGAACTCTCTAAAGGCCAGGTGCCCTCTGTCGCCCTGGGAGTGCCCACGCCGTCCCTTCACCCTGCAGGACACTATCATCCAGCAATAAGCAGCCCTCTGCCTCCACGGGGCTCAAACACCTGGGCCCTTTGTGCGAGCACCTGACGTTTGTGCAGGAAAACCCGCAGACCCCTCTGGCCCGACCCACCGCTGGGAAGATCCCCCTTTTCTTCCATTCGTAAAGGGGTCCTCCTTGAGGAGTGGAGGAACATGGGTAGCCCCCAGGAGATGGCTTTTCTCCGAGCCGCGGCTGGCTTGTTTCGGGCCTATAAGTGGGCCGCGCGTGCGCACTCAGGCTCCCCACCACAAGCCTCCCTCCGGTCACAGGACCCACCCTAGAGGTGTCTCCTGACCCACCCTTGAGGGGTCACGTTACCCACCCCTGAGGGGTCACGCGACCCACCCCTGAGGGGTCACGTGACCCACCCCTGAGGGGTCTCGTGACCTACCCCTGAGGGGTCACGTGACCCGCCCCTGAGGGGTCACGTGACCCACCCTCGAGGGGTTACGTGACCCACCTCTGAGAGGTCACGTGACCCACACCTGAGGGGTCACGTGACCCACCCTTGAGGGGTCTCGTGACCTACCCTTTTGGGGTCACGTGACCCACCCTTTGGGGTCACGTGAACCACCCTTGGGAGGTCACGTGCCCCACCCTTGAGGGGTCACATGACCCACCTTGAGAGGTCACAGCAGTTTTACAGGGTCCCTGCGCACCTGTTTGGGGAAACAGAAGCCCTCCCTGCCGCTCAGAGGACAGCACGATTTCCCAGAGGCCACACTGCCTAGCAGCACTTTCAGCCCCGCACAGACAGTGTGCTAAGGACAGACTTGGGTACCCGGGGCAGGGGCGGGGGATTTCCCATGGAACTCTCTAAGGGCCCGGTGCCCTGTGTGGCCCGGGGAGTGCCCACGCCTTTCCTTGACCCCGCAGGACAATTGCATCCAGCAATAAGCAGCCCTCTGCCTCCACGGGGCTCAAACACCTGGGCCTTTGTGCGAGCACCTGGCGTACGTGCAGGCAAACCGCAGACCCCTCTGGCCCGAACCCACCACTGCGAAGATCCCCCTTTTCTTCCATCCGTAATGGGGTCACGCTTGAGGAGAGGAAGAACATGGTGAGGCCCCCAGGAGTTGGCATTTCTCCCAGCCGCGGCTGGCTCCTGTCGGGCCTATACGTGGGCCGCGCATGCGCACTCAGGCTCCCAAGCACACACCTCCCTCGGCTCACCTGACCCACCCTTTAGAGGTCACAGCAGTTCCACAGGGTCCCTGGGCACCAGTCCGTGGACACAGGAGCCCTCCCTGCCACCTAGAGGACCACGCGATTTCCGCTGGGGAACACTGCCCAGAAGCACTCCCACCCTCGCACAGACACTGTGCGCAGGATAGACTTGTGGACCAGGGGCCTGGGCGGGGAATTTTCCAGGGAACTCTCTAAAGGCCAGGTGCCCTCTGTCGCCCTGGGAGTGCCCACGCCGTCCCTTCACCCTGCAGGACACTATCATCCAGCAATAAGCAGCCCTCTGCCTCCACGGGGCTCAAACACCTGGGCCCTTTGTGCGAGCACCTGACGTATGTGCAGGAAAACCCGCAGACCCCTCTGGCCCGACCCACCGCTGGGAAGATCCCCCTTTTCTTCCATTCGTAAAGGGGTCCTCCTTGAGGAGTGGAGGAACATGGGTAGCCCCCAGGAGATGGCTTTTCTCCGAGCCGCGGCTGGCTTGTTTCGGGCCTATAAGTGGGCCGCGCGTGCGCACTCAGGCTCCCCACCACAAGCCTCCCTCCGGTCACAGGACCCACCCTAGAGGTGTCTCCTGACCCACCCTTGAGGGGTCACGTTACCCACCCCTGAGGGGTCACGCGACCCACCCCTGAGGGGTCACGTGACCCACCCCTGAGGGGTCTCGTGACCTACCCCTGAGGGGTCACTTGACCCGCCCCTGAGGGGTCACGTGACCCACCCTCGAGGGGTTACGTGACCCACCTCTGAGAGGTCACGTGACCCACACCTGAGGGGTCACGTGACCCACCCTTGAGGGGTCTCGTGACCTACCCTTTTGGGGTCACGTGACCCACACTTTGGGGTCACGTGAACCACCCTTGGGAGGTCACGTGCCCCACCCTTGAGGGGTCACATGACCCACCTTGAGAGGTCACAGCAGTTTTACAGGGTCCCTGCGCACCTGTTTGGGGAAACAGAAGCCCTCCCTGCCGCTCAGAGGACAGCACGATTTCCCAGAGGCCACACTGCCTAGCAGCACTTTCAGCCCCGCACAGACAATGTGCTAAGGAAAGACTTGGGTACCCGGGGCAGGGGCGGGGGATTTCCCATGGAACTCTCTAAGGGCCCGGTGCCCTGTGTGGCCCGGGGAGTGCCCACGCCGTTCCTTGACCCCGCAGGACAATTGCATCCAGCAATAAGCAGCCCTCTGCCTCCACGGGGCTCAAACACCTGGGCCTTTGTGCGAGCACCTGGCGTACGTGCAGGCAAACCGCAGACCCCTCTGGCCCGAACCCACCACTGCGAAGATCCCCCTTTTCTTCCATCCGTAATGGGGTCACGCTTGAGGAGAGGAAGAACATGGTGAGGCCCCCAGGAGTTGGCATTTCTCCCAGCCGCGGCTGGCTCCTGTCGGGCCTATACGTGGGCCGCGCATGCGCACTCAGGCTCCCAAGCACACACCTCCCTCGGCTCACCTGACCCACCCTTTAGAGGTCACAGCAGTTCCACAGGGTCCCTGGGCACCAGTCCGTGGACACAGGAGCCCTCCCTGCCACCTAGAGGACCACGCGATTTCCGCTGGGGAACACTGCCCAGAAGCACTCCCACCCTCGCACAGACACTGTGCGCAGGATAGACTTGTGGACCAGGGGCCTGGGCGGGGAATTTTCCAGGGAACTCTCTAAAGGCCAGGTGCCCTCTGTCGCCCTGGGAGTGCCCACGCCGTCCCTTCACCCTGCAGGACACTATCATCCAGCAATAAGCAGCCCTCTGCCTCCACGGGGCTCAAACACCTGGGCCCTTTGTGCGAGCACCTGACGTATGTGCAGGAAAACCCGCAGACCCCTCTGGCCCGACCCACCGCTGGGAAGATCCCCCTTTTCTTCCATTCGTAAAGGGGTCCTCCTTGAGGAGTGGAGGAACATGGGGAGGCCCCCAGGAGATGGCTTTTCTCCGAGCCGCGGCTGGCTTGTTTCGGGCCTATACGTGGGCCGCGCGTGCGCACTCAGGCTCCCCACCACAAGCCTCCCTCGGGTCACGGAACCCACCCTAGAGGTGTCTCCTGACCCACCCCTGAGGGGTCACGTGACCCACTCCTGAGGGGTCACGTGACCCACTCCTGAGGGGTCACGTGACCCACACCTGAGGGGTCACGTGACCCACACCTGAGGGGTCACGCGACCCACACCTGAGGGGTCACGTGACCCACCCTTGAGGGGTCTCGTGACCTACCCTTTTGGGGTCACGTGACCCACCCTTTGGGGTCACGTGACCCACCCTTGGGAGGTCACGTGCCCCACCCTTGAGGGGTCACAGCAGTTTTACAGGGTCCCTTCGCACCTGTTTGGGGAAACAGAAGCCCTCCCTGCCGCTCAGAGGACCGCACGATTTCCCAGAGGCCACACTGCCTAGCAGCAGCTTCAGCCCCGCACAGACAGTGTGCTGAGGACAGACTTGGGTACCCGGGCATGGGCGGGGGATTTCCCATGGAAATCTCTAAGGGCCCGGTGCCCTGTGTGGCCCGGGGAGTGCCCACGCTGTTCCTTGACCCCGCAGGACAATTGCATCCAGCAATAAGCAGCCCTCTGCCTCCACGGGGCTCAAACACCTGGGCCCCGTGTGCGGGCACCTGGCGTACGTGCAGGCAAACCCGCAGACCCCTGTGGCCCGAACCCACCATTGCGAAGATCCCCCTTTTCTTCCATCTGTAAAGGGGTCACGCTTGAGGAGTGGAAGAACATGGGGAGGCCCCCAGGAGTTGCCTTTTCTCCCAGCCGCAGCTGGCTCGTTTAGGGCCTATACGTGGGCCGCGCATGCCCACTGAGGCTCCCAAGCACACGCCTCCCTCGGCTCACCTGACCCACCCTTTAGAGGTCACAGCAGTTCCACAGGGTCCCTGGGCACCAGTCCGTGGACACAGGAGCCCTCCCTGCCACCTAGAGGACCACGCGATTTCCGCTGGGGAACACTGCCCAGAAGCACTCCCACCCTCGCACAGACACTGTGCGCAGGATAGACTTGTGGACCAGGGGCCTGGGCGGGGAATTTTCCAGGGAACTCTCTAAAGGCCAGGTGCCCTCTGTCGCCCTGGGAGTGCCCACGCCGTCCCTTCACCCTGCAGGACACTATCATCCAGCAATAAGCAGCCCTCTGCCTCCACGGGGCTCAAACACCTGGGCCCTTTGTGCGAGCACCTGACGTATGTGCAGGAAAACCCGCAGACCCCTCTGGCCCGACCCACCGCTGGGAAGATCCCCCTTTTCTTCCATTCGTAAAGGGGTCCTCCTTGAGGAGTGGAGGAACATGGGTAGCCCCCAGGAGATGGCTTTTCTCCGAGCCGCGGCTGGCTTGTTTCGGGCCTATAAGTGGGCCGCGCGTGCGCACTCAGGCTCCCCACCACAAGCCTCCCTCCGGTCACAGGACCCACCCTAGAGGTGTCTCCTGACCCACCCTTGAGGGGTCACGTTACCCACCCCTGAGGGGTCACGCGACCCACCCCTGAGGGGTCACGTGACCCACCCCTGAGGGGTCTCGTGACCTACCCCTGAGGGGTCACGTGACCCGCCCCTGAGGGGTCACGTGACCCACCCTCGAGGGGTTACGTGACCCACCTCTGAGAGGTCACGTGACCCACACCTGAGGGGTCACGTGACCCACCCTTGAGGGGTCTCGTGACCTACCCTTTTGGGGTCACGTGACCCACCCTTTGGGGTCACGTGAACCACCCTTGGGAGGTCACGTGCCCCACCCTTGAGGGGTCACATGACCCACCTTGAGAGGTCACAGCAGTTTTACAGGGTCCCTGCGCACCTGTTTGGGGAAACAGAAGCCCTCCCTGCCGCTCAGAGGACAGCACGATTTCCCAGAGGCCACACTGCCTAGCAGCACTTTCAGCCCCGCACAGACAGTGTGCTAAGGACAGACTTGGGTACCCGGGGCAGGGGCGGGGGATTTCCCATGGAACTCTCTAAGGGCCCGGTGCCCTGTGTGGCCCGGGGAGTGCCCACGCCTTTCCTTGACCCCGCAGGACAATTGCATCCAGCAATAAGCAGCCCTCTGCCTCCACGGGGCTCAAACACCTGGGCCTTTGTGCGAGCACCTGGCGTACGTGCAGGCAAACCGCAGACCCCTCTGGCCCGAACCCACCACTGCGAAGATCCCCCTTTTCTTCCATCCGTAATGGGGTCACGCTTGAGGAGAGGAAGAACATGGTGAGGCCCCCAGGAGTTGGCATTTCTCCCAGCCGCGGCTGGCTCCTGTCGGGCCTATACGTGGGCCGCGCATGCGCACTCAGGCTCCCAAGCACACACCTCCCTCGGCTCACCTGACCCACCCTTTAGAGGTCACAGCAGTTCCACAGGGTCCCTGGGCACCAGTCCGTGGACACAGGAGCCCTCCCTGCCACCTAGAGGACCACGCGATTTCCGCTGGGGAACACTGCCCAGAAGCACTCCCACCCTCGCACAGACACTGTGCGCAGGATAGACTTGTGGACCAGGGGCCTGGGTGGGGAATTTTCCAGGGAACTCTCTAAAGGCCAGGTGCCCTCTGTCGCCCTGGGAGTGCCCACGCCGTCCCTTCACCCTGCAGGACACTATCATCCAGCAATAAGCAGCCCTGTGCCTCCACGGGGCTCAAACACCTGGGCCCTTTGTGCGAGCACCTGACGTATGTGCAGGAAAACCCGCAGACCCCTCTGGCCCGACCCACCGCTGGGAAGATCCCCCTTTTCTTCCATTCGTAAAGGGGTCCTCCTTGAGGAGTGGAGGAACATGGGTAGCCCCCAGGAGATGGCTTTTCTCCGAGCCGCGGCTGGCTTGTTTCGGGCCTATAAGTGGGCCGCGCGTGCGCACTCAGGCTCCCCACCACAAGCCTCCCTCCGGTCACAGGACCCACCCTAGAGGTGTCTCCTGACCCACCCTTGAGGGGTCACGTTACCCACCCCTGAGGGGTCACGCGACCCACCCCTGAGGGGTCACGTGCCCCACCCCTGAGGGGTCTCGTGACCTACCCCTGAGGGGTCACTTGACCCGCCCCTGAGGGGTCACGTGACCCACCCTCGAGGGGTTACGTGACCCACCTCTGAGAGGTCACGTGACCCACACCTGAGGGGTCACGTGACCCACCCTTGAGGGGTCTCGTGACCTACCCTTTTGGGGTCACGTGACCCACCCTTTGGGGTCACGTGAACCACCCTTGGGAGGTCACGTGCCCCACCCTTGAGGGGTCACATGACCCACCTTGAGAGGTCACAGCAGTTTTACAGGGTCCCTGCGCACCTGTTTGGGGAAACAGAAGCCCTCCCTGCCGCTCAGAGGACAGCACGATTTCCCAGAGGCCACACTGCCTAGCAGCACTTTCAGCCCCGCACAGACAATGTGCTAAGGACAGACTTGGGTACCCGGGGCAGGGGCGGGGGATTTCCCATGGAACTCTCTAAGGGCCCGGTGCCCTGTGTGGCCCGGGGAGTGCCCACGCCGTTCCTTGACCCCGCAGGACAATTGCATCCAGCAATAAGCAGCCCTCTGCCTCCACGGGGCTCAAACACCTGGGCCTTTGTGCGAGCACCTGGCGTACGTGCAGGCAAACCGCAGACCCCTCTGGCCCGAACCCACCACTGCGAAGATCCCCCTTTTCTTCCATCCGTAATGGGGTCACGCTTGAGGAGAGGAAGAACATGGTGAGGCCCCCAGGAGTTGGCATTTCTCCCAGCCGCGGCTGGCTCCTGTCGGGCCTATACGTGGGCCGCGCATGCGCACTCAGGCTCCCAAGCACACACCTCCCTCGGCTCACCTGACCCACCCTTTAGAGGTCACAGCAGTTCCACAGGGTCCCTGGGCACCAGTCCGTGGACACAGGAGCCCTCCCTGCCACCTAGAGGACCACGCGATTTCCGCTGGGGAACACTGCCCAGAAGCACTCCCACCCTCGCACAGACACTGTGCGCAGGATAGACTTGTGGACCAGGGGCCTGGGCGGGGAATTTTCCAGGGAACTCTCTAAAGGCCAGGTGCCCTCTGTCGCCCTGGGAGTGCCCACGCCGTCCCTTCACCCTGCAGGACACTATCATCCAGCAATAAGCAGCCCTCTGCCTCCACGGGGCTCAAACACCTGGGCCCTTTGTGCGAGCACCTGACGTATGTGCAGGAAAACCCGCAGACCCCTCTGGCCCGACCCACCGCTGGGAAGATCCCCCTTTTCTTCCATTCGTAAAGGGGTCCTCCTTGAGGAGTGGAGGAACATGGGGAGGCCCCCAGGAGATGGCTTTTCTCCGAGCCGCGGCTGGCTTGTTTCGGGCCTATACGTGGGCCGCGCGTGCGCACTCAGGCTCCCCACCACAAGCCTCCCTCGGGTCACGGAACCCACCCTAGAGGTGTCTCCTGACCCACCCCTGAGGGGTCACGTGACCCACTCCTGAGGGGTCACGTGACCCACTCCGGAGGGGTCACGTGACCCACACCTGAGGGGTCACGTGACCCACACCTGAGGGGTCACGTGACCCACACCTGAGGGGTCACGTGACCCACCCTTGAGGGGTCACAGCAGTTTTACAGGGTCCCTTCGCACCTGTTTGGGGAAACAGAAGCCCTCCCTGCCTCTCAGAGGACCGCACGATTTCCCAGAGGCCACACTGCCTAGCAGCAGCTTCAGGCCCGCACAGACAGTGTGATGAGGACAGACTTGGGTACCCGGGCATGGGCGGGGGATTTCCCATGGAACTCTCTAAGGGCCCGGTGCCCTGTGTGGCCCGGGGAGTGCCCACGCCGTTCCTTGACCCCGCAGGACAATTGCATCCAGCAATAAGCAGCCCTCTGCCTCCACGGGGCTCAAACACCTGGGCCCCGTGTGCGGGCACCTGGCGTACGTGCAGGCAAACCCGCAGACCCCTGTGGCCCGAACCCACCATTGCGAAGATCCCCCTTTTCTTCCATCTGTAAAGGGGTCACGCTTGAGGAGTGGAAGAACATGGGGAGGCCCCCAGGAGTTGCCTTTTCTCCCAGCCGCAGCTGGCTCGTTTAGGGCCTATACGTGGGCCGCGCATGCCCACTCAGGCTCCCAAGCACACGCCTCCCTCGGCTCACCTGACCCACCCTTTAGAGGTCACAGCAGTTCCACAGGGTCCCTGGGGACCAGTCCGTGGACACAGGAGCCCTCCCTGCCACCTAGAGGACCACGCGATTTCCGCTGGGGAACACTGCCCAGAAGCACTCCCACCCTCGCACAGACACTGTGCGCAGGATAGACTTGAGGACCAGGGGCCTGGGCGGGGAATTTTCCAGGGAACTCTCTAAAGGCCAGGTGCCCTCTGTCGCCCTGGGAGTGCCCACGCCGTCCCTTCACCCTGCAGGACACTATCATCCAGCAATAAGCAGCCCTCTGCCTCCACGGGGCTCAAACACCTGGGCCCTTTGTGCGAGCACCTGACGTATGTGCAGGAAAACCCGCAGACCCCTCTGGCCCGACCCACCGCTGGGAAGATCCCCCTTTTCTTCCATTCGTAAAGGGGTCCTCCTTGAGGAGTGGAGGAACATGGGGAGGCCCCCAGGAGATGGCTTTTCTCCGAGCCGCGGCTGTCTTGTTTCGGGCCTATACGTGGGCCGCGCGTGCGCACTCAGGCTCCCCACCACAAGCCTCCCTCGGGTCACGGAACCCACCCTAGAGGTGTCTCCTGACCCACCCCTGAGGGGTCACGTGACCTACCCCTGAGGGGTCACTTGACCCGCCCCTGAGGGGTCACGTGACCCACCCTCGAGGGGTTACGTGACCCACCTCTGAGAGGTCACGTGACCCACACCTGAGGGGTCACGTGACCCACCCTTGAGGGGTCTCGTGACCTACCCTTTTGGGGTCACGTGACCCACACTTTGGGGTCACGTGAACCACCCTTGGGAGGTCACGTGCCCCACCCTTGAGGGGTCACATGACCCACCTTGAGAGGTCACAGCAGTTTTACAGGGTCCCTGCGCACCTGTTTGGGGAAACAGAAGCCCTCCCTGCCGCTCAGAGGACAGCACGATTTCCCAGAGGCCACACTGCCTAGCAGCACTTTCAGCCCCGCACAGACAATGTGCTAAGGACAGACTTGGGTACCCGGGGCAGGGGCGGGGGATTTCCCATGGAACTCTCTAAGGGCCCGGTGCCCTGTGTGGCCCGGGGAGTGCCCACGCCGTTCCTTGACCCCGCAGGACAATTGCATCCAGCAATAAGCAGCCCTCTGCCTCCACGGGGCTCAAACACCTGGGCCTTTGTGCGAGCACCTGGCGTACGTGCAGGCAAACCGCAGACCCCTCTGGCCCGAACCCACCACTGCGAAGATCCCCCTTTTCTTCCATCCGTAATGGGGTCACGCTTGAGGAGAGGAAGAACATGGTGAGGCCCCCAGGAGTTGGCATTTCTCCCAGCCGCGGCTGGCTCCTGTCGGGCCTATACGTGGGCCGCGCATGCGCACTCAGGCTCCCAAGCACACGCCTCCCTCGGCTCACCTGACCCACCCTTTAGAGGTCACAGCAGTTCCACAGGGTCCCTGGGCACCAGTCCGTGGACACAGGAGCCCTCCCTGCCACCTAGAGGACCACGCGATTTCCGCTGGGGAACACTGCCCAGAAGCACTCCCACCCTCGCACAGACACTGTGCGCAGGATAGACTTGTGGACCAGGGGCCTGGGCGGGGAATTTTCCAGGGAACTCTCTAAAGGCCAGGTGCCCTCTGTCGCCCTGGGAGTGCCCACGCCGTCCCTTCACCCTGCAGGACACTATCATCCAGCAATAAGCAGCCCTCTGCCTCCACGGGGCTCAAACACCTGGGCCCTTTGTGCGAGCACCTGACGTATGTGCAGGAAAACCCGCAGACCCCTCTGGCCCGACCCACCGCTGGGAAGATCCCCCTTTTCTTCCATTCGTAAAGGGGTCCTCCTTGAGGAGTGGAGGAACATGGGGAGGCCCCCAGGAGATGGCTTTTCTCCGAGCCGCGGCTGGCTTGTTTCGGGCCTATACGTGGGCCGCGCGTGCGCACTCAGGCTCCCCACCACAAGCCTCCCTCGGGTCACGGAACCCACCCTAGAGGTGTCTCCTGACCCACCCCTGAGGGGTCACGTGACCCACTCCTGAGGGGTCACGTGACCCACTCCTGAGGGGTCACGTGACCCACACCTGAGGGGTCACGTGACCCACACCTGAGGGGTCACGCGACCCACACCTGAGGGGTCACGTGACCCACCCTTGAGGGGTCTCGTGACCTACCCTTTTGGGGTCACGTGACCCACCCTTTGGGGTCACGTGACCCACCCTTGGGAGGTCACGTGCCCCACCCTTGAGGGGTCACAGCAGTTTTACAGGGTCCCTTCGCACCTGTTTGGGGAAACAGAAGCCCTCCCTGCCGCTCAGAGGACCGCACGATTTCCCAGAGGCCACACTGCCTAGCAGCAGCTTCAGCCCCGCACAGACAGTGTGCTGAGGACAGACTTGGGTACCCGGGCATGGGCGGGGGATTTCCCATGGAAATCTCTAAGGGCCCGGTGCCCTGTGTGGCCCGGGGAGTGCCCACGCTGTTCCTTGACCCCGCAGGACAATTGCATCCAGCAATAAGCAGCCCTCTGCCTCCACGGGGCTCAAACACCTGGGCCCCGTGTGCGGGCACCTGGCGTACGTGCAGGCAAACCCGCAGACCCCTGTGGCCCGAACCCACCATTGCGAAGATCCCCCTTTTCTTCCATCTGTAAAGGGGTCACGCTTGAGGAGTGGAAGAACATGGGGAGGCCCCCAGGAGTTGCCTTTTCTCCCAGCCGCAGCTGGCTCGTTTAGGGCCTATACGTGGGCCGCGCATGCCCACTGAGGCTCCCAAGCACACGCCTCCCTCGGCTCACCTGACCCACCCTTTAGAGGTCACAGCAGTTCCACAGGGTCCCTGGGCACCAGTCCGTGGACACAGGAGCCCTCCCTGCCACCTAGAGGACCACGCGATTTCCGCTGGGGAACACTGCCCAGAAGCACTCCCACCCTCGCACAGACACTGTGCGCAGGATAGACTTGTGGACCAGGGGCCTGGGCGGGGAATTTTCCAGGGAACTCTCTAAAGGCCAGGTGCCCTCTGTCGCCCTGGGAGTGCCCACGCCGTCCCTTCACCCTGCAGGACACTATCATCCAGCAATAAGCAGCCCTCTGCCTCCACGGGGCTCAAACACCTGGGCCCTTTGTGCGAGCACCTGACGTATGTGCAGGAAAACCCGCAGACCCCTCTGGCCCGACCCACCGCTGGGAAGATCCCCCTTTTCTTCCATTCGTAAAGGGGTCCTCCTTGAGGAGTGGAGGAACATGGGTAGCCCCCAGGAGATGGCTTTTCTCCGAGCCGCGGCTGGCTTGTTTCGGGCCTATAAGTGGGCCGCGCGTGCGCACTCAGGCTCCCCACCACAAGCCTCCCTCCGGTCACAGGACCCACCCTAGAGGTGTCTCCTGACCCACCCTTGAGGGGTCACGTTACCCACCCCTGAGGGGTCACGCGACCCACCCCTGAGGGGTCACGTGACCCACCCCTGAGGGGTCTCGTGACCTACCCCTGAGGGGTCACGTGACCCGCCCCTGAGGGGTCACGTGACCCACCCTCGAGGGGTTACGTGACCCACCTCTGAGAGGTCACGTGACCCACACCTGAGGGGTCACGTGACCCACCCTTGAGGGGTCTCGTGACCTACCCTTTTGGGGTCACGTGACCCACCCTTTGGGGTCACGTGAACCACCCTTGGGAGGTCACGTGCCCCACCCTTGAGGGGTCACATGACCCACCTTGAGAGGTCACAGCAGTTTTACAGGGTCCCTGCGCACCTGTTTGGGGAAACAGAAGCCCTCCCTGCCGCTCAGAGGACAGCACGATTTCCCAGAGGCCACACTGCCTAGCAGCACTTTCAGCCCCGCACAGACAGTGTGCTAAGGACAGACTTGGGTACCCGGGGCAGGGGCGGGGGATTTCCCATGGAACTCTCTAAGGGCCCGGTGCCCTGTGTGGCCCGGGGAGTGCCCACGCCTTTCCTTGACCCCGCAGGACAATTGCATCCAGCAATAAGCAGCCCTCTGCCTCCACGGGGCTCAAACACCTGGGCCTTTGTGCGAGCACCTGGCGTACGTGCAGGCAAACCGCAGACCCCTCTGGCCCGAACCCACCACTGCGAAGATCCCCCTTTTCTTCCATCCGTAATGGGGTCACGCTTGAGGAGAGGAAGAACATGGTGAGGCCCCCAGGAGTTGGCATTTCTCCCAGCCGCGGCTGGCTCCTGTCGGGCCTATACGTGGGCCGCGCATGCGCACTCAGGCTCCCAAGCACACACCTCCCTCGGCTCACCTGACCCACCCTTTAGAGGTCACAGCAGTTCCACAGGGTCCCTGGGCACCAGTCCGTGGACACAGGAGCCCTCCCTGCCACCTAGAGGACCACGCGATTTCCGCTGGGGAACACTGCCCAGAAGCACTCCCACCCTCGCACAGACACTGTGCGCAGGATAGACTTGTGGACCAGGGGCCTGGGTGGGGAATTTTCCAGGGAACTCTCTAAAGGCCAGGTGCCCTCTGTCGCCCTGGGAGTGCCCACGCCGTCCCTTCACCCTGCAGGACACTATCATCCAGCAATAAGCAGCCCTGTGCCTCCACGGGGCTCAAACACCTGGGCCCTTTGTGCGAGCACCTGACGTATGTGCAGGAAAACCCGCAGACCCCTCTGGCCCGACCCACCGCTGGGAAGATCCCCCTTTTCTTCCATTCGTAAAGGGGTCCTCCTTGAGGAGTGGAGGAACATGGGTAGCCCCCAGGAGATGGCTTTTCTCCGAGCCGCGGCTGGCTTGTTTCGGGCCTATAAGTGGGCCGCGCGTGCGCACTCAGGCTCCCCACCACAAGCCTCCCTCCGGTCACAGGACCCACCCTAGAGGTGTCTCCTGACCCACCCTTGAGGGGTCACGTTACCCACCCCTGAGGGGTCACGCGACCCACCCCTGAGGGGTCACGTGACCCACCCCTGAGGGGTCTCGTGACCTACCCCTGAGGGGTCACTTGACCCGCCCCTGAGGGGTCACGTGACCCACCCTCGAGGGGTTACGTGACCCACCTCTGAGAGGTCACGTGACCCACACCTGAGGGGTCACGTGACCCACCCTTGAGGGGTCTCGTGACCTACCCTTTTGGGGTCACGTGACCCACCCTTTGGGGTCACGTGAACCACCCTTGGGAGGTCACGTGCCCCACCCTTGAGGGGTCACATGACCCACCTTGAGAGGTCACAGCAGTTTTACAGGGTCCCTGCGCACCTGTTTGGGGAAACAGAAGCCCTCCCTGCCGCTCAGAGGACAGCACGATTTCCCAGAGGCCACACTGCCTAGCAGCACTTTCAGCCCCGCACAGACAATGTGCTAAGGACAGACTTGGGTACCCGGGGCAGGGGCGGGGGATTTCCCATGGAACTCTCTAAGGGCCCGGTGCCCTGTGTGGCCCGGGGAGTGCCCACGCCGTTCCTTGACCCCGCAGGACAATTGCATCCAGCAATAAGCAGCCCTCTGCCTCCACGGGGCTCAAACACCTGGGCCTTTGTGCGAGCACCTGGCGTACGTGCAGGCAAACCGCAGACCCCTCTGGCCCGAACCCACCACTGCGAAGATCCCCCTTTTCTTCCATCCGTAATGGGGTCACGCTTGAGGAGAGGAAGAACATGGTGAGGCCCCCAGGAGTTGGCATTTCTCCCAGCCGCGGCTGGCTCCTGTCGGGCCTATACGTGGGCCGCGCATGCGCACTCAGGCTCCCAAGCACACACCTCCCTCGGCTCACCTGACCCACCCTTTAGAGGTCACAGCAGTTCCACAGGGTCCCTGGGCACCAGTCCGTGGACACAGGAGCCCTCCCTGCCACCTAGAGGACCACGCGATTTCCGCTGGGGAACACTGCCCAGAAGCACTCCCACCCTCGCACAGACACTGTGCGCAGGATAGACTTGTGGACCAGGGGCCTGGGCGGGGAATTTTCCAGGGAACTCTCTAAAGGCCAGGTGCCCTCTGTCGCCCTGGGAGTGCCCACGCCGTCCCTTCACCCTGCAGGACACTATCATCCAGCAATAAGCAGCCCTCTGCCTCCACGGGGCTCAAACACCTGGGCCCTTTGTGCGAGCACCTGACGTATGTGCAGGAAAACCCGCAGACCCCTCTGGCCCGACCCACCGCTGGGAAGATCCCCCTTTTCTTCCATTCGTAAAGGGGTCCTCCTTGAGGAGTGGAGGAACATGGGGAGGCCCCCAGGAGATGGCTTTTCTCCGAGCCGCGGCTGGCTTGTTTCGGGCCTATACGTGGGCCGCGCGTGCGCACTCAGGCTCCCCACCACAAGCCTCCCTCGGGTCACGGAACCCACCCTAGAGGTGTCTCCTGACCCACCCCTGAGGGGTCACGTGACCCACTCCTGAGGGGTCACGTGACCCACTCCTGAGGGGTCACGTGACCCACACCTGAGGGGTCACGTGACCCACACCTGAGGGGTCACGCGACCCACCCTTGAGGGGTCTCGTGACCTACCCTTTTGGGGTCACGTGACCCACCCTTTGGGGTCACGTGACCCACCCTTGGGAGGTTACCTGCCCCACCCTTGAGGTGTCACAGCAGTTTTACAGGGTCCCATCGCACCTGTTTGGGGAAACAGAAGCCCTCCCTGCCGCTCAGAGGACCGCACGATTTCCCAGAGGCCACACTGCCTAGCAGCAGCTTCAGCCCCGCACAGACAGTGTGCTGAGGACAGACTTGGGTACCCGGGCATGGGCGGGGGATTTCCCATGGAAATCTCTAAGGGCCCGGTGCCCTGTGTGGCCCGGGGAGTGCCCACGCCGTTCCTTGACCCCGCAGGACAATTGCATCCAGCAATAAGCAGCCCTCTGCCTCCACGGGGCTCAAACACCTGGGCCCCGTGTGCGGGCACCTGGCGTACGTGCAGGCAAACCCGCAGACCCCTGTGGCCCGAACCCACCATTGCGAAGATCCCCCTTTTCTTCCATCTGTAAAGGGGTCACGCTTGAGGAGTGGAAGAACATGGGGAGGCCCCCAGGAGTTGCCTTTTCTCCCAGCCGCAGCTGGCTCGTTTAGGGCCTATACGTGGGCCGCGCATGCCCACTCAGGCTCCCAAGCACACGCCTCCCTCGGCTCACCTGACCCACCCTTTAGAGGTCACAGCAGTTCCACAGGGTCCCTGGGGACCAGTCCGTGGACACAGGAGCCCTCCCTGCCACCTAGAGGACCACGCGATTTCCGCTGGGGAACACTGCCCAGAAGCACTCCCACCCTCGCACAGACACTGTGCGCAGGATAGACTTGTGGACCAGGGGCCTGGGCGGGGAATTTTCCAGGGAACTCTCTAAAGGCCAGGTGCCCTCTGTCGCCCTGGGAGTGCCCACGCCGTCCCTTCACCCTGCAGGACACTATCATCCAGCAATAAGCAGCCCTCTGCCTCCACGGGGCTCAAACACCTGGGCCCTTTGTGCGAGCACCTGACGTATGTGCAGGAAAACCCGCAGACCCCTCTGGCCCGACCCACCGCTGGGAAGATCCCCCTTTTCTTCCATTCGTAAAGGGGTCCTCCTTGAGGAGTGGAGGAACATGGGTAGCCCCCAGGAGATGGCTTTTCTCCGAGCCGCGGCTGGCTTGTTTCGGGCCTATAAGTGGGCCGCGCGTGCGCACTCAGGCTCCCCACCACAAGCCTCCCTCCGGTCACAGGACCCACCCTAGAGGTGTCTCCTGACCCACCCTTGAGGGGTCACGTTACCCACCCCTGAGGGGTCACGCGACCCACCCCTGAGGGGTCACGTGACCCACCCCTGAGGGGTCTCGTGACCTACCCCTGAGGGGTCACGTGACCCACCCTCGAGGGGTTACGTGACCCACCTCTGAGAGGTCACGTGACCCACACCTGAGGGGTCACGTGACCCACCCTTGAGGGGTCTCGTGACCTACCCTTTTGGGGTCACGTGACCCACCCTTTGGGGTCACGTGAACCACCCTTGGGAGGTCACGTGCCCCACCCTTGAGGGGTCACATGACCCACCTTGAGAGGTCACAGCAGTTTTACAGGGTCCCTGCGCACCTGTTTGGGGAAACAGAAGCCCTCCCTGCCGCTCAGAGGACAGCACGATTTCCCAGAGGCCACACTGCCTAGCAGCACTTTCAGCCCCGCACAGACAGTGTGCTAAGGACAGACTTGGGTACCCGGGGCAGGGGCGGGGGATTTCCCATGGATCTCTCTAAGGGCCCGGTGCCCTGTGTGGCCCGGGGAGTGCCCACGCCGTTCCTTGACCCCGCAGGACAATTGCATCCAGCAATAAGCAGCCCTCTGCCTCCACGGGGCTCAAACACCTGGGCCTTTGTGCGAGCACCTGGCGTACGTGCAGGCAAACCCGCAGACCCCTGTGGCCCGAACCCACCACTGCGAAGATCCCCCTTTTCTTCCATCCGTAATGGGGTCACGCTTGAGGAGAGGAAGAACATGGTGAGGCCCCCAGGAGTTGGCATTTCTCCCAGCCGCGGCTGGCTCCTGTCGGGCCTATACGTGGGCCGCGCATGCGCACTCAGGCTCCCAAGCACACACCTCCCTCGGCTCACCTGACCCACCCTTTAGAGGTCACAGCAGTTCCACAGGGTCCCTGGGCACCAGTCCGTGGACACAGGAGCCCTCCCTGCCACCTAGAGGACCACGCGATTTCCGCTGGGGAACACTGCCCAGAAGCACTCCCACCCTCGCACAGACACTGTGCGCAGGATAGACTTGTGGACCAGGGGCCTGGGCGGGGAATTTTCCAGGGAACTCTCTAAAGGCCAGGTGCCCTCTGTCGCCCTGGGAGTGCCCACGCCGTCCCTTCACCCTGCAGGACACTATCATCCAGCAATAAGCAGCCCTCTGCCTCCACGGGGCTCAAACACCTGGGCCCTTTGTGCGAGCACCTGACGTATGTGCAGGAAAACCCGCAGACCCCTCTGGCCCGACCCACCGCTGGGAAGATCCCCCTTTTCTTCCATTCGTAAAGGGGTCCTCCTTGAGGAGTGGAGGAACATGGGGAGGCCCCCAGGAGATGGCTTTTCTCCGAGCCGCGGCTGGCTTGTTTCGGGCCTATACGTGGGCCGCGCGTGCGCACTCAGGCTCCCCACCACAAGCCTCCCTCGGGTCACGGAACCCACCCTAGAGGTGTCTCCTGACCCACCCCTGAGGGGTCACGTGACCCACTCCTGAGGGGTCACGTGACCCACTCCTGAGGGGTCACGTGACCCACACCTGAGGGGTCACGTGACCCACACCTGAGGGGTCACGTGACCCACCCTTGAGGGGTCTCGTGACCTACCCTTTTGGGGTCACGTGACCCACCCTTTGGGGTCACGTGACCCACCCTTGGGAGGTCACGTGCCCCACCCTTGAGGGGTCACAGCAGTTTTACAGGGTCCCTTCGCACCTGTTTGGGGAAACAGAAGCCCTCCCTGCCGCTCAGAGGACCGCACGATTTCCCAGAGGCCACACTGCCTAGCAGCACCTTCAGGCCCACACAGACAGTGTGCTGAGGACAGACTTGGGTACCCGGGCATGGGCGGGGGATTTCCCATGGAACTCTCTAAGGGCCCGGTGCCCTGTGTGGCCCGGGGAGTGCCCACGCCGTTCCTTGACCCCGCAGGACAATTGCATCCAGCAATAAGCAGCCCTCTGCCTCCACGGGGCTCAAACACCTGGGCCCCGTGTGCGGGCACCTGGCGTACGTGCAGGCAAACCCGCAGACCCCTGTGGCCCGAACCCACCATTGCGAAGATCCCCCTTTTCTTCCATCTGTAAAGGGGTCACGCTTGAGGAGTGGAAGAACATGGGGAGGCCCCCAGGAGTTGCCTTTTCTCCCAGCCGCGGCTGGCTCGTTTAGGGCCTATACGTGGGCCGCGCATGCCCACTCAGGCTCCCAAGCACACGCCTCCCTCGGCTCACCTGACCCACCCTTTAGAGGTCACAGCAGTTCCACAGGGTCCCTGGGCACCAGTCCGTGGACACAGGAGCCCTCCCTGCCACCTAGAGGACCACGCGATTTCCGCTGGGGAACACTGCCCAGAAGCACTCCCACCCTCGCACAGACACTGTGCGCAGGATAGACTTGTGGACCAGGGGCCTGGGCGGGGAATTTTCCAGGGAACTCTCTAAAGGCCAGGTGCCCTCTGTCGCCCTGGGAGTGCCCACGCCGTCCCTTCACCCTGCAGGACACTATCATCCAGCAATAAGCAGCCCTCTGCCTCCACGGGGCTCAAACACCTGGGCCCTTTGTGCGAGCACCTGACGTATGTGCAGGAAAACCCGCAGACCCCTCTGGCCCGACCCACCGCTGGGAAGATCCCCCTTTTCTTCCATTCGTAAAGGGGTCCTCCTTGAGGAGTGGAGGAACATGGGGAGGCCCCCAGGAGATGGCTTTTCTCCGAGCCGCGGCTGGCTTGTTTCGGGCCTATACGTGGGCCGCGCGTGCGCACTCAGGCTCCCCACCACAAGCCTCCCTCGGGTCACGGAACCCACCCTAGAGGTGTCTCCTGACCCACCCCTGAGGGGTCACGTGACCCACTCCTGAGGGGTCACGTGACCCACTCCTGAGGGGTCACGTGACGCACACCTGAGGGGTCACGTGACCCACACCTGAGGGGTCACGTGACCCACCCTTGAGGGGTCTCGTGACCTACCCTTTTGGGGTCACGTGACCCACCCTTTGGGGTCACGTGACCCACCCTTGGGAGGTCACGTGCCCCACCCTTGAGGGGTCACAGCAGTTTTACAGGGTCCCTTCGCACCTGTTTGGGGAAACAGAAGCCCTCCCTGCCGCTCAGAGGACCGCACGATTTCCCAGAGGCCACACTGCCTAGCAGCACCTTCAGGCCCGCACAGACAGTGTGCTGAGGACAGACTTGGGTACCCGGGCATGGGCGGGGGATTTCCCATGGAAATCTCTAAGGGCCCGGTGCCCTGTGTGGCCCGGGGAGTGCCCACGCCGTTCCTTGACCCCGCAGGACAATTGCATCCAGCAATAAGCAGCCCTCTGCCTCCACGGGGCTCAAACACCTGGGCCCCGTGTGCGGGCACCTGGCGTACGTGCAGGCAAACCCGCAGACCCCTGTGGCCCGAACCCACCATTGCGAAGATCCCCCTTTTCTTCCATCTGTAAAGGGGTCACGCTTGAGGAGTGGAAGAACATGGGGAGGCCCCCAGGAGTTGCCTTTTCTCCCAGCCGCAGCTGGCTCGTTTAGGGCCTATACGTGGGCCGCGCATGCCCACTCAGGCTCCCAAGCACACGCCTCCCTCGGCTCACCTGACCCACCCTTTAGAGGTCACAGCAGTTCCACAGGGTCCCTGGGGACCAGTCCGTGGACACAGGAGCCCTCCCTGCCACCTAGAGGACCACGCGATTTCCGCTGGGGAACACTGCCCAGAAGCACTCCCACCCTCGCACAGACACTGTGCGCAGGATAGACTTGTGGACCAGGGGCCTGGGCGGGGAATTTTCCAGGGAACTCTCTAAAGGCCAGGTGCCCTCTGTCGCCCTGGGAGTGCCCACGCCGTCCCTTCACCCTGCAGGACACTATCATCCAGCAATAAGCAGCCCTCTGCCTCCACGGGGCTCAAACACCTGGGCCCTTTGTGCGAGCACCTGACGTATGTGCAGGAAAACCCGCAGACCCCTCTGGCCCGACCCACCGCTGGGAAGATCCCCCTTTTCTTCCATTCGTAAAGGGGTCCTCCTTGAGGAGTGGAGGAACATGGGTAGCCCCCAGGAGATGGCTTTTCTCCGAGCCGCGGCTGGCTTGTTTCGGGCCTATAAGTGGGCCGCGCGTGCGCACTCAGGCTCCCCACCACAAGCCTCCCTCCGGTCACAGGACCCACCCTAGAGGTGTCTCCTGACCCACCCTTGAGGGGTCACGTTACCCACCCCTGAGGGGTCACGCGACCCACCCCTGAGGGGTCACGTGACCCACCCCTGAGGGGTCTCGTGACCTACCCCTGAGGGGTCACGTGACCCACCCCTGAGGGGTCACGTGACCCACCCTCGAGGGGTTACGTGACCCACCTCTGAGAGGTCACGTGACCCACACCTGAGGGGTCACGTGACCCACCCTTGAGGGGTCTCGTGACCTACCCTTTTGGGGTCACGTGACCCACCCTTTGGGGTCACGTGAACCACCCTTGGGAGGTCACGTGCCCCACCCTTGAGGGGTCACATGACCCACCTTGAGAGGTCACAGCAGTTTTACAGGGTCCCTGCGCACCTGTTTGGGGAAACAGAAGCCCTCCCTGCCTCTCAGAGGACAGCACGATTTCCCAGAGGCCACACTGCCTAGCAGCACTTTCAGCCCCGCACAGACAGTGTGCTAAGGACAGACTTGGGTACCCGGGGCAGGGGCGGGGGATTTCCCATGGAACTCTCTAAGGGCCCGGTGCCCTGTGTGGCCCGGGGAGTGCCCACGCCGTTCCTTGACCCCGCAGGACAATTGCATCCAGCAATAAGCAGCCCTCTGCCTCCACGGGGCTCAAACACCTGGGCCTTTGTGCGAGCACCTGGCGTACGTGCAGGCAAACCCGCAGACCCCTGTGGCCCGAACCCACCACTGCGAAGATCCCCCTTTTCTTCCATCCGTAATGGGGTCACGCTTGAGGAGAGGAAGAACATGGTGAGGCCCCCAGGAGTTGGCATTTCTCCCAGCCGCGGCTGGCTCCTGTCGGGCCTATACGTGGGCCGCGCATGCGCACTCAGGCTCCCAAGCACACACCTCCCTCGGCTCACCTGACCCACCCTTTAGAGGTCACAGCAGTTCCACAGGGTCCCTGGGCACCAGTCCGTGGACACAGGAGCCCTCCCTGCCACCTAGAGGACCACGCGATTTCCGCTGGGGAACACTGCCCAGAAGCACTCCCACCCTCGCACAGACACTGTGCGCAGGATAGACTTGTGGACCAGGGGCCTGGGCGGGGAATTTTCCAGGGAACTCTCTAAAGGCCAGGTGCCCTCTGTCGCCCTGGGAGTGCCCACGCCGTCCCTTCACCCTGCAGGACACTATCATCCAGCAATAAGCAGCCCTCTGCCTCCACGGGGCTCAAACACCTGGGCCCTTTGTGCGAGCACCTGACGTATGTGCAGGAAAACCCGCAGACCCCTCTGGCCCGACCCACCGCTGGGAAGATCTCCCTTTTCTTCCATTCGTAAAGGGGTCCTCCTTGAGGAGTGGAGGAACATGGGGAGGCCCCCAGGAGATGGCTTTTCTCCGAGCCGCGGCTGGCTTGTTTCGGGCCTATACGTGGGCCGCGCGTGCGCACTCAGGCTCCCCACCACAAGCCTCCCTCGGGTCACGGAACCCACCCTAGAGGTGTCTCCTGACCCACCCCTGAGGGGTCACGTGACCCACTCCTGAGGGGTCACGTGACCCACTCCTGAGGGGTCACGTGACCCACACCTGAGGGGTCACGTGACCCACACCTGAGGGGTCACGCGACCCACACCTGAGGGGTCACGTGACCCACCCTTGAGGGGTCTCGTGACCTACCCTTTTGGGGTCACGTGACCCACCCTTTGGGGTCACGTGACCCACCCTTGGGAGGTTACCTGCCCCACCCTTGAGGTGTCACAGCAGTTTTACAGGGTCCCTTCGCACCTGTTTGGGGAAACAGAAGCCCTCCCTGCCGCTCAGAGGACCGCACGATTTCCCAGAGGCCACACTGCCTAGCAGCAGCTTCAGCCCCGCACAGACAGTGTGCTGAGGACAGACTTGGGTACCCGGGCATGGGCGGGGGATTTCCCATGGAAATCTCTAAGGGCCCGGTGCCCTGTGTGGCCCGGGGAGTGCCCACGCCGTTCCTTGACCCCGCAGGACAATTGCATCCAGCAATAAGCAGCCCTCTGCCTCCACGGGGCTCAAACACCTGGGCCCTGTGTGCGGGCACCTGGCGTACGTGCAGGCAAACCCGCAGACCCCTGTGGCCCGAACCCACCATTGCGAAGATCCCCCTTTTCTTCCATCTGTAAAGGGGTCACGCTTGAGGAGTGGAAGAACATGGGGAGGCCCCCAGGAGTTGCCTTTTCTCCCAGCCGCAGCTGGCTCGTTTAGGGCCTATACGTGGGCCGCGCATGCCCACTCAGGCTCCCAAGCACACGCCTCCCTCGGCTCACCTGACCCACCCTTTAGAGGTCACAGCAGTTCCACAGGGTCCCTGGGGACCAGTCCGTGGACACAGGAGCCCTCCCTGCCACCTAGAGGACCACGCGATTTCCGCTGGGGAACACTGCCCAGAAGCACTCCCACCCTCGCACAGACACTGTGCGCAGGATAGACTTGTGGACCAGGGGCCTGGGCGGGGAATTTTCCAGGGAACTCTCTAAAGGCCAGGTGCCCTCTGTCGCCCTGGGAGTGCCCACGCCGTCCCTTCACCCTGCAGGACACTATCATCCAGCAATAAGCAGCCCTCTGCCTCCACGGGGCTCAAACACCTGGGCCCTTTGTGCGAGCACCTGACGTATGTGCAGGAAAACCCGCAGACCCCTCTGGCCCGACCCACCGCTGGGAAGATCCCCCTTTTCTTCCATTCGTAAAGGGGTCCTCCTTGAGGAGTGGAGGAACATGGGTAGCCCCCAGGAGATGGCTTTTCTCCGAGCCGCGGCTGGCTTGTTTCGGGCCTATAAGTGGGCCGCGCGTGCGCACTCAGGCTCCCCACCACAAGCCTCCCTCCGGTCACAGGACCCACCCTAGAGGTGTCTCCTGACCCACCCTTGAGGGGTCACGTTACCCACCCCTGAGGGGTCACGCGACCCACCCCTGAGGGGTCACGTGACCCACCCCTGAGGGGTCTCGTGACCTACCCCTGAGGGGTCACGTGACCCACCCTCGAGGGGTTACGTGACCCACCTCTGAGAGGTCACGTGACCCACACCTGAGGGGTCACGTGACCCACCCTTGAGGGGTCTCGTGACCTACCCTTTTGGGGTCACGTGACCCACCCTTTGGGGTCACGTGAACCACCCTTGGGAGGTCACGTGCCCCACCCTTGAGGGGTCACATGACCCACCTTGAGAGGTCACAGCAGTTTTACAGGGTCCCTGCGCACCTGTTTGGGGAAACAGAAGCCCTCCCTGCCGCTCAGAGGACAGCACGATTTCCCAGAGGCCACACTGCCTAGCAGCACTTTCAGCCCCGCACAGACAGTGTGCTAAGGACAGACTTGGGTACCCGGGGCAGGGGCGGGGGATTTCCCATGGATCTCTCTAAGGGCCCGGTGCCCTGTGTGGCCCGGGGAGTGCCCACGCCGTTCCTTGACCCCGCAGGACAATTGCATCCAGCAATAAGCAGCCCTCTGCCTCCACGGGGCTCAAACACCTGGGCCTTTGTGCGAGCACCTGGCGTACGTGCAGGCAAACCCGCAGACCCCTGTGGCCCGAACCCACCACTGCGAAGATCCCCCTTTTCTTCCATCCGTAATGGGGTCACGCTTGAGGAGAGGAAGAACATGGTGAGGCCCCCAGGAGTTGGCATTTCTCCCAGCCGCGGCTGGCTCCTGTCGGGCCTATACGTGGGCCGCGCATGCGCACTCAGGCTCCCAAGCACACACCTCCCTCGGCTCACCTGACCCACCCTTTAGAGGTCACAGCAGTTCCACAGGGTCCCTGGGCACCAGTCCGTGGACACAGGAGCCCTCCCTGCCACCTAGAGGACCACGCGATTTCCGCTGGGGAACACTGCCCAGAAGCACTCCCACCCTCGCACAGACACTGTGCGCAGGATAGACTTGTGGACCAGGGGCCTGGGCGGGGAATTTTCCAGGGAACTCTCTAAAGGCCAGGTGCCCTCTGTCGCCCTGGGAGTGCCCACGCCGTCCCTTCACCCTGCAGGACACTATCATCCAGCAATAAGCAGCCCTCTGCCTCCACGGGGCTCAAACACCTGGGCCCTTTGTGCGAGCACCTGACGTATGTGCAGGAAAACCCGCAGACCCCTCTGGCCCGACCCACCGCTGGGAAGATCCCCCTTTTCTTCCATTCGTAAAGGGGTCCTCCTTGAGGAGTGGAGGAACATGGGGAGGCCCCCAGGAGATGGCTTTTCTCCGAGCCGCGGCTGGCTTGTTTCGGGCCTATACGTGGGCCGCGCGTGCGCACTCAGGCTCCCCACCACAAGCCTCCCTCGGGTCACGGAACCCACCCTAGAGGTGTCTCCTGACCCACCCCTGAGGGGTCACGTGACCCACTCCTGAGGGGTCACGTGACCCACTCCTGAGGGGTCACGTGACCCACACCTGAGGGGTCACGTGACCCACACCTGAGGGGTCACGTGACCCACCCTTGAGGGGTCTCGTGACCTACCCTTTTGGGGTCACGTGACCCACCCTTTGGGGTCACGTGACCCACCCTTGGGAGGTCACGTGCCCCACCCTTGAGGGGTCACAGCAGTTTTACAGGGTCCCTTCGCACCTGTTTGGGGAAACAGAAGCCCTCCCTGCCGCTCAGAGGACCGCACGATTTCCCAGAGGCCACACTGCCTAGCAGCAGCTTCAGGCCCGCACAGACAGTGTGCTGAGGACAGACTTGGGTACCTGGGCATGGGCGGGGGATTTCCCATGGAACTCTCTAAGGGCCCGGTGCCCTGTGTGGCCCGGGGAGTGCCCACGCCGTTCCTTGACCCCGCAGGACAATTGCATCCAGCAATAAGCAGCCCTCTGCCTCCACGGGGCTCAAACACCTGGGCCCCGTGTGCGGGCACCTGGCGTACGTGCAGGCAAACCCGCAGACCCCTGTGGCCCGAACCCACCATTGCGAAGATCCCCCTTTTCTTCCATCTGTAAAGGGGTCACGCTTGAGGAGTGGAAGAACATGGGGAGGCCCCCAGGAGTTGCCTTTTCTCCCAGCCGCAGCTGGCTCGTTTAGGGCCTATACGTGGGCCGCGCATGCCCACTCAGGCTCCCAAGCACACGCCTCCCTCGGCTCACCTGACCCACCCTTTAGAGGTCACAGCAGTTCCACAGGGTCCCTGGGGACCAGTCCGTGGACACAGGAGCCCTCCCTGCCACCTAGAGGACCACGCGATTTCCGCTGGGGAACACTGCCCAGAAGCACTCCCACCCTCGCACAGACACTGTGCGCAGGATAGACTTGTGGACCAGGGGCCTGGGCGGGGAATTTTCCAGGGAACTCTCTAAAGGCCAGGTGCCCTCTGTCGCCCTGGGAGTGCCCACGCCGTCCCTTCACCCTGCAGGACACTATCATCCAGCAATAAGCAGCCCTCTGCCTCCACGGGGCTCAAACACCTGGGCCCTTTGTGCGAGCACCTGACGTTTGTGCAGGAAAACCCGCAGACCCCTCTGGCCCGACCCACCGCTGGGAAGATCCCCCTTTTCTTCCATTCGTAAAGGGGTCCTCCTTGAGGAGTGGAGGAACATGGGTAGCCCCCAGGAGATGGCTTTTCTCCGAGCCGCGGCTGGCTTGTTTCGGGCCTATAAGTGGGCCGCGCGTGCGCACTCAGGCTCCCCACCACAAGCCTCCCTCCGGTCACAGGACCCACCCTAGAGGTGTCTCCTGACCCACCCTTGAGGGGTCACGTTACCCACCCCTGAGGGGTCACGCGACCCACCCCTGAGGGGTCACGTGACCCACCCCTGAGGGGTCTCGTGACCTACCCCTGAGGGGTCACGTGACCCGCCCCTGAGGGGTCACGTGACCCACCCTCGAGGGGTTACGTGACCCACCTCTGAGAGGTCACGTGACCCACACCTGAGGGGTCACGTGACCCACCCTTGAGGGGTCTCGTGACCTACCCTTTTGGGGTCACGTGACCCACCCTTTGGGGTCACGTGAACCACCCTTGGGAGGTCACGTGCCCCACCCTTGAGGGGTCACATGACCCACCTTGAGAGGTCACAGCAGTTTTACAGGGTCCCTGCGCACCTGTTTGGGGAAACAGAAGCCCTCCCTGCCGCTCAGAGGACAGCACGATTTCCCAGAGGCCACACTGCCTAGCAGCACTTTCAGCCCCGCACAGACAGTGTGCTAAGGACAGACTTGGGTACCCGGGGCAGGGGCGGGGGATTTCCCATGGAACTCTCTAAGGGCCCGGTGCCCTGTGTGGCCCGGGGAGTGCCCACGCCTTTCCTTGACCCCGCAGGACAATTGCATCCAGCAATAAGCAGCCCTCTGCCTCCACGGGGCTCAAACACCTGGGCCTTTGTGCGAGCACCTGGCGTACGTGCAGGCAAACCGCAGACCCCTCTGGCCCGAACCCACCACTGCGAAGATCCCCCTTTTCTTCCATCCGTAATGGGGTCACGCTTGAGGAGAGGAAGAACATGGTGAGGCCCCCAGGAGTTGGCATTTCTCCCAGCCGCGGCTGGCTCCTGTCGGGCCTATACGTGGGCCGCGCATGCGCACTCAGGCTCCCAAGCACACACCTCCCTCGGCTCACCTGACCCACCCTTTAGAGGTCACAGCAGTTCCACAGGGTCCCTGGGCACCAGTCCGTGGACACAGGAGCCCTCCCTGCCACCTAGAGGACCACGCGATTTCCGCTGGGGAACACTGCCCAGAAGCACTCCCACCCTCGCACAGACACTGTGCGCAGGATAGACTTGTGGACCAGGGGCCTGGGCGGGGAATTTTCCAGGGAACTCTCTAAAGGCCAGGTGCCCTCTGTCGCCCTGGGAGTGCCCACGCCGTCCCTTCACCCTGCAGGACACTATCATCCAGCAATAAGCAGCCCTCTGCCTCCACGGGGCTCAAACACCTGGGCCCTTTGTGCGAGCACCTGACGTATGTGCAGGAAAACCCGCAGACCCCTCTGGCCCGACCCACCGCTGGGAAGATCCCCCTTTTCTTCCATTCGTAAAGGGGTCCTCCTTGAGGAGTGGAGGAACATGGGTAGCCCCCAGGAGATGGCTTTTCTCCGAGCCGCGGCTGGCTTGTTTCGGGCCTATAAGTGGGCCGCGCGTGCGCACTCAGGCTCCCCACCACAAGCCTCCCTCCGGTCACAGGACCCACCCTAGAGGTGTCTCCTGACCCACCCTTGAGGGGTCACGTTACCCACCCCTGAGGGGTCACGCGACCCACCCCTGAGGGGTCACGTGACCCACCCCTGAGGGGTCTCGTGACCTACCCCTGAGGGGTCACTTGACCCGCCCCTGAGGGGTCACGTGACCCACCCTCGAGGGGTTACGTGACCCACCTCTGAGAGGTCACGTGACCCACACCTGAGGGGTCACGTGACCCACCCTTGAGGGGTCTCGTGACCTACCCTTTTGGGGTCACGTGACCCACACTTTGGGGTCACGTGAACCACCCTTGGGAGGTCACGTGCCCCACCCTTGAGGGGTCACATGACCCACCTTGAGAGGTCACAGCAGTTTTACAGGGTCCCTGCGCACCTGTTTGGGGAAACAGAAGCCCTCCCTGCCGCTCAGAGGACAGCACGATTTCCCAGAGGCCACACTGCCTAGCAGCACTTTCAGCCCCGCACAGACAATGTGCTAAGGAAAGACTTGGGTACCCGGGGCAGGGGCGGGGGATTTCCCATGGAACTCTCTAAGGGCCCGGTGCCCTGTGTGGCCCGGGGAGTGCCCACGCCGTTCCTTGACCCCGCAGGACAATTGCATCCAGCAATAAGCAGCCCTCTGCCTCCACGGGGCTCAAACACCTGGGCCTTTGTGCGAGCACCTGGCGTACGTGCAGGCAAACCGCAGACCCCTCTGGCCCGAACCCACCACTGCGAAGATCCCCCTTTTCTTCCATCCGTAATGGGGTCACGCTTGAGGAGAGGAAGAACATGGTGAGGCCCCCAGGAGTTGGCATTTCTCCCAGCCGCGGCTGGCTCCTGTCGGGCCTATACGTGGGCCGCGCATGCGCACTCAGGCTCCCAAGCACACACCTCCCTCGGCTCACCTGACCCACCCTTTAGAGGTCACAGCAGTTCCACAGGGTCCCTGGGCACCAGTCCGTGGACACAGGAGCCCTCCCTGCCACCTAGAGGACCACGCGATTTCCGCTGGGGAACACTGCCCAGAAGCACTCCCACCCTCGCACAGACACTGTGCGCAGGATAGACTTGTGGACCAGGGGCCTGGGCGGGGAATTTTCCAGGGAACTCTCTAAAGGCCAGGTGCCCTCTGTCGCCCTGGGAGTGCCCACGCCGTCCCTTCACCCTGCAGGACACTATCATCCAGCAATAAGCAGCCCTCTGCCTCCACGGGGCTCAAACACCTGGGCCCTTTGTGCGAGCACCTGACGTATGTGCAGGAAAACCCGCAGACCCCTCTGGCCCGACCCACCGCTGGGAAGATCCCCCTTTTCTTCCATTCGTAAAGGGGTCCTCCTTGAGGAGTGGAGGAACATGGGGAGGCCCCCAGGAGATGGCTTTTCTCCGAGCCGCGGCTGGCTTGTTTCGGGCCTATACGTGGGCCGCGCGTGCGCACTCAGGCTCCCCACCACAAGCCTCCCTCGGGTCACGGAACCCACCCTAGAGGTGTCTCCTGACCCACCCCTGAGGGGTCACGTGACCCACTCCTGAGGGGTCACGTGACCCACTCCTGAGGGGTCACGTGACCCACACCTGAGGGGTCACGTGACCCACACCTGAGGGGTCACGCGACCCACACCTGAGGGGTCACGTGACCCACCCTTGAGGGGTCTCGTGACCTACCCTTTTGGGGTCACGTGACCCACCCTTTGGGGTCACGTGACCCACCCTTGGGAGGTCACGTGCCCCACCCTTGAGGGGTCACAGCAGTTTTACAGGGTCCCTTCGCACCTGTTTGGGGAAACAGAAGCCCTCCCTGCCGCTCAGAGGACCGCACGATTTCCCAGAGGCCACACTGCCTAGCAGCAGCTTCAGCCCCGCACAGACAGTGTGCTGAGGACAGACTTGGGTACCCGGGCATGGGCGGGGGATTTCCCATGGAAATCTCTAAGGGCCCGGTGCCCTGTGTGGCCCGGGGAGTGCCCACGCTGTTCCTTGACCCCGCAGGACAATTGCATCCAGCAATAAGCAGCCCTCTGCCTCCACGGGGCTCAAACACCTGGGCCCCGTGTGCGGGCACCTGGCGTACGTGCAGGCAAACCCGCAGACCCCTGTGGCCCGAACCCACCATTGCGAAGATCCCCCTTTTCTTCCATCTGTAAAGGGGTCACGCTTGAGGAGTGGAAGAACATGGGGAGGCCCCCAGGAGTTGCCTTTTCTCCCAGCCGCAGCTGGCTCGTTTAGGGCCTATACGTGGGCCGCGCATGCCCACTGAGGCTCCCAAGCACACGCCTCCCTCGGCTCACCTGACCCACCCTTTAGAGGTCACAGCAGTTCCACAGGGTCCCTGGGCACCAGTCCGTGGACACAGGAGCCCTCCCTGCCACCTAGAGGACCACGCGATTTCCGCTGGGGAACACTGCCCAGAAGCACTCCCACCCTCGCACAGACACTGTGCGCAGGATAGACTTGTGGACCAGGGGCCTGGGCGGGGAATTTTCCAGGGAACTCTCTAAAGGCCAGGTGCCCTCTGTCGCCCTGGGAGTGCCCACGCCGTCCCTTCACCCTGCAGGACACTATCATCCAGCAATAAGCAGCCCTCTGCCTCCACGGGGCTCAAACACCTGGGCCCTTTGTGCGAGCACCTGACGTATGTGCAGGAAAACCCGCAGACCCCTCTGGCCCGACCCACCGCTGGGAAGATCCCCCTTTTCTTCCATTCGTAAAGGGGTCCTCCTTGAGGAGTGGAGGAACATGGGTAGCCCCCAGGAGATGGCTTTTCTCCGAGCCGCGGCTGGCTTGTTTCGGGCCTATAAGTGGGCCGCGCGTGCGCACTCAGGCTCCCCACCACAAGCCTCCCTCCGGTCACAGGACCCACCCTAGAGGTGTCTCCTGACCCACCCTTGAGGGGTCACGTTACCCACCCCTGAGGGGTCACGCGACCCACCCCTGAGGGGTCACGTGACCCACCCCTGAGGGGTCTCGTGACCTACCCCTGAGGGGTCACGTGACCCGCCCCTGAGGGGTCACGTGACCCACCCTCGAGGGGTTACGTGACCCACCTCTGAGAGGTCACGTGACCCACACCTGAGGGGTCACGTGACCCACCCTTGAGGGGTCTCGTGACCTACCCTTTTGGGGTCACGTGACCCACCCTTTGGGGTCACGTGAACCACCCTTGGGAGGTCACGTGCCCCACCCTTGAGGGGTCACATGACCCACCTTGAGAGGTCACAGCAGTTTTACAGGGTCCCTGCGCACCTGTTTGGGGAAACAGAAGCCCTCCCTGCCGCTCAGAGGACAGCACGATTTCCCAGAGGCCACACTGCCTAGCAGCACTTTCAGCCCCGCACAGACAGTGTGCTAAGGACAGACTTGGGTACCCGGGGCAGGGGCGGGGGATTTCCCATGGAACTCTCTAAGGGCCCGGTGCCCTGTGTGGCCCGGGGAGTGCCCACGCCTTTCCTTGACCCCGCAGGACAATTGCATCCAGCAATAAGCAGCCCTCTGCCTCCACGGGGCTCAAACACCTGGGCCTTTGTGCGAGCACCTGGCGTACGTGCAGGCAAACCGCAGACCCCTCTGGCCCGAACCCACCACTGCGAAGATCCCCCTTTTCTTCCATCCGTAATGGGGTCACGCTTGAGGAGAGGAAGAACATGGTGAGGCCCCCAGGAGTTGGCATTTCTCCCAGCCGCGGCTGGCTCCTGTCGGGCCTATACGTGGGCCGCGCATGCGCACTCAGGCTCCCAAGCACACACCTCCCTCGGCTCACCTGACCCACCCTTTAGAGGTCACAGCAGTTCCACAGGGTCCCTGGGCACCAGTCCGTGGACACAGGAGCCCTCCCTGCCACCTAGAGGACCACGCGATTTCCGCTGGGGAACACTGCCCAGAAGCACTCCCACCCTCGCACAGACACTGTGCGCAGGATAGACTTGTGGACCAGGGGCCTGGGCGGGGAATTTTCCAGGGAACTCTCTAAAGGCCAGGTGCCCTCTGTCGCCCTGGGAGTGCCCACGCCGTCCCTTCACCCTGCAGGACACTATCATCCAGCAATAAGCAGCCCTCTGCCTCCACGGGGCTCAAACACCTGGGCCCTTTGTGCGAGCACCTGACGTATGTGCAGGAAAACCCGCAGACCCCTCTGGCCCGACCCACCGCTGGGAAGATCCCCCTTTTCTTCCATTCGTAAAGGGGTCCTCCTTGAGGAGTGGAGGAACATGGGGAGGCCCCCAGGAGATGGCTTTTCTCCGAGCCGCGGCTGGCTTGTTTCGGGCCTATACGTGGGCCGCGCGTGCGCACTCAGGCTCCCCACCACAAGCCTCCCTCGGGTCACGGAACCCACCCTAGAGGTGTCTCCTGACCCACCCCTGAGGGGTCACGTGACCCACTCCTGAGGGGTCACGTGACCCACTCCGGAGGGGTCACGTGACCCACACCTGAGGGGTCACGTGACCCACACCTGAGGGGTCACGTGACCCACACCTGAGGGGTCACGTGACCCACCCTTGAGGGGTCACAGCAGTTTTACAGGGTCCCTTCGCACCTGTTTGGGGAAACAGAAGCCCTCCCTGCCTCTCAGAGGACCGCACGATTTCCCAGAGGCCACACTGCCTAGCAGCAGCTTCAGGCCCGCACAGACAGTGTGATGAGGACAGACTTGGGTACCCGGGCATGGGCGGGGGATTTCCCATGGAACTCTCTAAGGGCCCGGTGCCCTGTGTGGCCCGGGGAGTGCCCACGCCGTTCCTTGACCCCGCAGGACAATTGCATCCAGCAATAAGCAGCCCTCTGCCTCCACGGGGCTCAAACACCTGGGCCCCGTGTGCGGGCACCTGGCGTACGTGCAGGCAAACCCGCAGACCCCTGTGGCCCGAACCCACCATTGCGAAGATCCCCCTTTTCTTCCATCTGTAAAGGGGTCACGCTTGAGGAGTGGAAGAACATGGGGAGGCCCCCAGGAGTTGCCTTTTCTCCCAGCCGCAGCTGGCTCGTTTAGGGCCTATACGTGGGCCGCGCATGCCCACTCAGGCTCCCAAGCACACGCCTCCCTCGGCTCACCTGACCCACCCTTTAGAGGTCACAGCAGTTCCACAGGGTCCCTGGGGACCAGTCCGTGGACACAGGAGCCCTCCCTGCCACCTAGAGGACCACGCGATTTCCGCTGGGGAACACTGCCCAGAAGCACTCCCACCCTCGCACAGACACTGTGCGCAGGATAGACTTGAGGACCAGGGGCCTGGGCGGGGAATTTTCCAGGGAACTCTCTAAAGGCCAGGTGCCCTCTGTCGCCCTGGGAGTGCCCACGCCGTCCCTTCACCCTGCAGGACACTATCATCCAGCAATAAGCAGCCCTCTGCCTCCACGGGGCTCAAACACCTGGGCCCTTTGTGCGAGCACCTGACGTATGTGCAGGAAAACCCGCAGACCCCTCTGGCCCGACCCACCGCTGGGAAGATCCCCCTTTTCTTCCATTCGTAAAGGGGTCCTCCTTGAGGAGTGGAGGAACATGGGGAGGCCCCCAGGAGATGGCTTTTCTCCGAGCCGCGGCTGTCTTGTTTCGGGCCTATACGTGGGCCGCGCGTGCGCACTCAGGCTCCCCACCACAAGCCTCCCTCGGGTCACGGAACCCACCCTAGAGGTGTCTCCTGACCCACCCCTGAGGGGTCACGTGACCTACCCCTGAGGGGTCACTTGACCCGCCCCTGAGGGGTCACGTGACCCACCCTCGAGGGGTTACGTGACCCACCTCTGAGAGGTCACGTGACCCACACCTGAGGGGTCACGTGACCCACCCTTGAGGGGTCTCGTGACCTACCCTTTTGGGGTCACGTGACCCACACTTTGGGGTCACGTGAACCACCCTTGGGAGGTCACGTGCCCCACCCTTGAGGGGTCACATGACCCACCTTGAGAGGTCACAGCAGTTTTACAGGGTCCCTGCGCACCTGTTTGGGGAAACAGAAGCCCTCCCTGCCGCTCAGAGGACAGCACGATTTCCCAGAGGCCACACTGCCTAGCAGCACTTTCAGCCCCGCACAGACAATGTGCTAAGGACAGACTTGGGTACCCGGGGCAGGGGCGGGGGATTTCCCATGGAACTCTCTAAGGGCCCGGTGCCCTGTGTGGCCCGGGGAGTGCCCACGCCGTTCCTTGACCCCGCAGGACAATTGCATCCAGCAATAAGCAGCCCTCTGCCTCCACGGGGCTCAAACACCTGGGCCTTTGTGCGAGCACCTGGCGTACGTGCAGGCAAACCGCAGACCCCTCTGGCCCGAACCCACCACTGCGAAGATCCCCCTTTTCTTCCATCCGTAATGGGGTCACGCTTGAGGAGAGGAAGAACATGGTGAGGCCCCCAGGAGTTGGCATTTCTCCCAGCCGCGGCTGGCTCCTGTCGGGCCTATACGTGGGCCGCGCATGCGCACTCAGGCTCCCAAGCACACGCCTCCCTCGGCTCACCTGACCCACCCTTTAGAGGTCACAGCAGTTCCACAGGGTCCCTGGGCACCAGTCCGTGGACACAGGAGCCCTCCCTGCCACCTAGAGGACCACGCGATTTCCGCTGGGGAACACTGCCCAGAAGCACTCCCACCCTCGCACAGACACTGTGCGCAGGATAGACTTGTGGACCAGGGGCCTGGGCGGGGAATTTTCCAGGGAACTCTCTAAAGGCCAGGTGCCCTCTGTCGCCCTGGGAGTGCCCACGCCGTCCCTTCACCCTGCAGGACACTATCATCCAGCAATAAGCAGCCCTCTGCCTCCACGGGGCTCAAACACCTGGGCCCTTTGTGCGAGCACCTGACGTATGTGCAGGAAAACCCGCAGACCCCTCTGGCCCGACCCACCGCTGGGAAGATCCCCCTTTTCTTCCATTCGTAAAGGGGTCCTCCTTGAGGAGTGGAGGAACATGGGGAGGCCCCCAGGAGATGGCTTTTCTCCGAGCCGCGGCTGGCTTGTTTCGGGCCTATACGTGGGCCGCGCGTGCGCACTCAGGCTCCCCACCACAAGCCTCCCTCGGGTCACGGAACCCACCCTAGAGGTGTCTCCTGACCCACCCCTGAGGGGTCACGTGACCCACTCCTGAGGGGTCACGTGACCCACTCCTGAGGGGTCACGTGACCCACACCTGAGGGGTCACGTGACCCACACCTGAGGGGTCACGCGACCCACACCTGAGGGGTCACGTGACCCACCCTTGAGGGGTCTCGTGACCTACCCTTTTGGGGTCACGTGACCCACCCTTTGGGGTCACGTGACCCACCCTTGGGAGGTCACGTGCCCCACCCTTGAGGGGTCACAGCAGTTTTACAGGGTCCCTTCGCACCTGTTTGGGGAAACAGAAGCCCTCCCTGCCGCTCAGAGGACCGCACGATTTCCCAGAGGCCACACTGCCTAGCAGCAGCTTCAGCCCCGCACAGACAGTGTGCTGAGGACAGACTTGGGTACCCGGGCATGGGCGGGGGATTTCCCATGGAAATCTCTAAGGGCCCGGTGCCCTGTGTGGCCCGGGGAGTGCCCACGCTGTTCCTTGACCCCGCAGGACAATTGCATCCAGCAATAAGCAGCCCTCTGCCTCCACGGGGCTCAAACACCTGGGCCCCGTGTGCGGGCACCTGGCGTACGTGCAGGCAAACCCGCAGACCCCTGTGGCCCGAACCCACCATTGCGAAGATCCCCCTTTTCTTCCATCTGTAAAGGGGTCACGCTTGAGGAGTGGAAGAACATGGGGAGGCCCCCAGGAGTTGCCTTTTCTCCCAGCCGCAGCTGGCTCGTTTAGGGCCTATACGTGGGCCGCGCATGCCCACTGAGGCTCCCAAGCACACGCCTCCCTCGGCTCACCTGACCCACCCTTTAGAGGTCACAGCAGTTCCACAGGGTCCCTGGGCACCAGTCCGTGGACACAGGAGCCCTCCCTGCCACCTAGAGGACCACGCGATTTCCGCTGGGGAACACTGCCCAGAAGCACTCCCACCCTCGCACAGACACTGTGCGCAGGATAGACTTGTGGACCAGGGGCCTGGGCGGGGAATTTTCCAGGGAACTCTCTAAAGGCCAGGTGCCCTCTGTCGCCCTGGGAGTGCCCACGCCGTCCCTTCACCCTGCAGGACACTATCATCCAGCAATAAGCAGCCCTCTGCCTCCACGGGGCTCAAACACCTGGGCCCTTTGTGCGAGCACCTGACGTATGTGCAGGAAAACCCGCAGACCCCTCTGGCCCGACCCACCGCTGGGAAGATCCCCCTTTTCTTCCATTCGTAAAGGGGTCCTCCTTGAGGAGTGGAGGAACATGGGTAGCCCCCAGGAGATGGCTTTTCTCCGAGCCGCGGCTGGCTTGTTTCGGGCCTATAAGTGGGCCGCGCGTGCGCACTCAGGCTCCCCACCACAAGCCTCCCTCCGGTCACAGGACCCACCCTAGAGGTGTCTCCTGACCCACCCTTGAGGGGTCACGTTACCCACCCCTGAGGGGTCACGCGACCCACCCCTGAGGGGTCACGTGACCCACCCCTGAGGGGTCTCGTGACCTACCCCTGAGGGGTCACGTGACCCGCCCCTGAGGGGTCACGTGACCCACCCTCGAGGGGTTACGTGACCCACCTCTGAGAGGTCACGTGACCCACACCTGAGGGGTCACGTGACCCACCCTTGAGGGGTCTCGTGACCTACCCTTTTGGGGTCACGTGACCCACCCTTTGGGGTCACGTGAACCACCCTTGGGAGGTCACGTGCCCCACCCTTGAGGGGTCACATGACCCACCTTGAGAGGTCACAGCAGTTTTACAGGGTCCCTGCGCACCTGTTTGGGGAAACAGAAGCCCTCCCTGCCGCTCAGAGGACAGCACGATTTCCCAGAGGCCACACTGCCTAGCAGCACTTTCAGCCCCGCACAGACAGTGTGCTAAGGACAGACTTGGGTACCCGGGGCAGGGGCGGGGGATTTCCCATGGAACTCTCTAAGGGCCCGGTGCCCTGTGTGGCCCGGGGAGTGCCCACGCCGTTCCTTGACCCCGCAGGACAATTGCATCCAGCAATAAGCAGCCCTCTGCCTCCACGGGGCTCAAACACCTGGGCCTTTGTGCGAGCACCTGGCGTACGTGCAGGCAAACCGCAGACCCCTCTGGCCCGAACCCACCACTGCGAAGATCCCCCTTTTCTTCCATCCGTAATGGGGTCACGCTTGAGGAGAGGAAGAACATGGTGAGGCCCCCAGGAGTTGGCATTTCTCCCAGCCGCGGCTGGCTCCTGTCGGGCCTATACGTGGGCCGCGCATGCGCACTCAGGCTCCCAAGCACACACCTCCCTCGGCTCACCTGACCCACCCTTTAGAGGTCACAGCAGTTCCACAGGGTCCCTGGGCACCAGTCCGTGGACACAGGAGCCCTCCCTGCCACCTAGAGGACCACGCGATTTCCGCTGGGGAACACTGCCCAGAAGCACTCCCACCCTCGCACAGACACTGTGCGCAGGATAGACTTGTGGACCAGGGGCCTGGGCGGGGAATTTTCCAGGGAACTCTCTAAAGGCCAGGTGCCCTCTGTCGCCCTGGGAGTGCCCTCGCCGTCCCTTCACCCTGCAGGACACTATCATCCAGCAATAAGCAGCCCTCTGCCTCCACGGGGCTCAAACACCTGGGCCCTTTGTGCGAGCACCTGACGTATGTGCAGGAAAACCCGCAGACCCCTCTGGCCCGACCCACCGCTGGGAAGATCCCCCTTTTCTTCCATTCGTAAAGGGGTCCTCCTTGAGGAGTGGAGGAACATGGGGAGGCCCCCAGGAGATGGCTTTTCTCCGAGCCGCGGCTGTCTTGTTTCGGGCCTATACGTGGGCCGCGCGTGCGCACTCAGGCTCCCCACCACAAGCCTCCCTCGGGTCACGGAACCCACCCTAGAGGTGTCTCCTGACCCACCCCTGAGGGGTCACGTGACCTACCCCTGAGGGGTCACTTGACCCGCCCCTGAGGGGTCACGTGACCCACCCTCGAGGGGTTACGTGACCCACCTCTGAGAGGTCACGTGACCCACACCTGAGGGGTCACGTGACCCACCCTTGAGGGGTCTCGTGACCTACCCTTTTGGGGTCACGTGACCCACACTTTGGGGTCACGTGAACCACCCTTGGGAGGTCACGTGCCCCACCCTTGAGGGGTCACATGACCCACCTTGAGAGGTCACAGCAGTTTTACAGGGTCCCTGCGCACCTGTTTGGGGAAACAGAAGCCCTCCCTGCCGCTCAGAGGACAGCACGATTTCCCAGAGGCCACACTGCCTAGCAGCACTTTCAGCCCCGCACAGACAATGTGCTAAGGACAGACTTGGGTACCCGGGGCAGGGGCGGGGGATTTCCCATGGAACTCTCTAAGGGCCCGGTGCCCTGTGTGGCCCGGGGAGTGCCCACGCCGTTCCTTGACCCCGCAGGACAATTGCATCCAGCAATAAGCAGCCCTCTGCCTCCACGGGGCTCAAACACCTGGGCCTTTGTGCGAGCACCTGGCGTACGTGCAGGCAAACCGCAGACCCCTCTGGCCCGAACCCACCACTGCGAAGATCCCCCTTTTCTTCCATCCGTAATGGGGTCACGCTTGAGGAGAGGAAGAACATGGTGAGGCCCCCAGGAGTTGGCATTTCTCCCAGCCGCGGCTGGCTCCTGTCGGGCCTATACGTGGGCCGCGCATGCGCACTCAGGCTCCCAAGCACACGCCTCCCTCGGCTCACCTGACCCACCCTTTAGAGGTCACAGCAGTTCCACAGGGTCCCTGGGCACCAGTCCGTGGACACAGGAGCCCTCCCTGCCACCTAGAGGACCACGCGATTTCCGCTGGGGAACACTGCCCAGAAGCACTCCCACCCTCGCACAGACACTGTGCGCAGGATAGACTTGTGGACCAGGGGCCTGGGCGGGGAATTTTCCAGGGAACTCTCTAAAGGCCAGGTGCCCTCTGTCGCCCTGGGAGTGCCCACGCCGTCCCTTCACCCTGCAGGACACTATCATCCAGCAATAAGCAGCCCTCTGCCTCCACGGGGCTCAAACACCTGGGCCCTTTGTGCGAGCACCTGACGTATGTGCAGGAAAACCCGCAGACCCCTCTGGCCCGACCCACCGCTGGGAAGATCCCCCTTTTCTTCCATTCGTAAAGGGGTCCTCCTTGAGGAGTGGAGGAACATGGGGAGGCCCCCAGGAGATGGCTTTTCTCCGAGCCGCGGCTGGCTTGTTTCGGGCCTATACGTGGGCCGCGCGTGCGCACTCAGGCTCCCCACCACAAGCCTCCCTCGGGTCACGGAACCCACCCTAGAGGTGTCTCCTGACCCACCCCTGAGGGGTCACGTGACCCACTCCTGAGGGGTCACGTGACCCACTCCTGAGGGGTCACGTGACCCACACCTGAGGGGTCACGTGACCCACACCTGAGGGGTCACGCGACCCACACCTGAGGGGTCACGTGACCCACCCTTGAGGGGTCTCGTGACCTACCCTTTTGGGGTCACGTGACCCACCCTTTGGGGTCACGTGACCCACCCTTGGGAGGTCACGTGCCCCACCCTTGAGGGGTCACAGCAGTTTTACAGGGTCCCTTCGCACCTGTTTGGGGAAACAGAAGCCCTCCCTGCCGCTCAGAGGACCGCACGATTTCCCAGAGGCCACACTGCCTAGCAGCAGCTTCAGCCCCGCACAGACAGTGTGCTGAGGACAGACTTGGGTACCCGGGCATGGGCGGGGGATTTCCCATGGAAATCTCTAAGGGCCCGGTGCCCTGTGTGGCCCGGGGAGTGCCCACGCTGTTCCTTGACCCCGCAGGACAATTGCATCCAGCAATAAGCAGCCCTCTGCCTCCACGGGGCTCAAACACCTGGGCCCCGTGTGCGGGCACCTGGCGTACGTGCAGGCAAACCCGCAGACCCCTGTGGCCCGAACCCACCATTGCGAAGATCCCCCTTTTCTTCCATCTGTAAAGGGGTCACGCTTGAGGAGTGGAAGAACATGGGGAGGCCCCCAGGAGTTGCCTTTTCTCCCAGCCGCAGCTGGCTCGTTTAGGGCCTATACGTGGGCCGCGCATGCCCACTGAGGCTCCCAAGCACACGCCTCCCTCGGCTCACCTGACCCACCCTTTAGAGGTCACAGCAGTTCCACAGGGTCCCTGGGCACCAGTCCGTGGACACAGGAGCCCTCCCTGCCACCTAGAGGACCACGCGATTTCCGCTGGGGAACACTGCCCAGAAGCACTCCCACCCTCGCACAGACACTGTGCGCAGGATAGACTTGTGGACCAGGGGCCTGGGCGGGGAATTTTCCAGGGAACTCTCTAAAGGCCAGGTGCCCTCTGTCGCCCTGGGAGTGCCCACGCCGTCCCTTCACCCTGCAGGACACTATCATCCAGCAATAAGCAGCCCTCTGCCTCCACGGGGCTCAAACACCTGGGCCCTTTGTGCGAGCACCTGACGTATGTGCAGGAAAACCCGCAGACCCCTCTGGCCCGACCCACCGCTGGGAAGATCCCCCTTTTCTTCCATTCGTAAAGGGGTCCTCCTTGAGGAGTGGAGGAACATGGGTAGCCCCCAGGAGATGGCTTTTCTCCGAGCCGCGGCTGGCTTGTTTCGGGCCTATAAGTGGGCCGCGCGTGCGCACTCAGGCTCCCCACCACAAGCCTCCCTCCGGTCACAGGACCCACCCTAGAGGTGTCTCCTGACCCACCCTTGAGGGGTCACGTTACCCACCCCTGAGGGGTCACGCGACCCACCCCTGAGGGGTCACGTGACCCACCCCTGAGGGGTCTCGTGACCTACCCCTGAGGGGTCACGTGACCCGCCCCTGAGGGGTCACGTGACCCACCCTCGAGGGGTTACGTGACCCACCTCTGAGAGGTCACGTGACCCACACCTGAGGGGTCACGTGACCCACCCTTGAGGGGTCTCGTGACCTACCCTTTTGGGGTCACGTGACCCACCCTTTGGGGTCACGTGAACCACCCTTGGGAGGTCACGTGCCCCACCCTTGAGGGGTCACATGACCCACCTTGAGAGGTCACAGCAGTTTTACAGGGTCCCTGCGCACCTGTTTGGGGAAACAGAAGCCCTCCCTGCCGCTCAGAGGACAGCACGATTTCCCAGAGGCCACACTGCCTAGCAGCACTTTCAGCCCCGCACAGACAGTGTGCTAAGGACAGACTTGGGTACCCGGGGCAGGGGCGGGGGATTTCCCATGGAACTCTCTAAGGGCCCGGTGCCCTGTGTGGCCCGGGGAGTGCCCACGCCTTTCCTTGACCCCGCAGGACAATTGCATCCAGCAATAAGCAGCCCTCTGCCTCCACGGGGCTCAAACACCTGGGCCTTTGTGCGAGCACCTGGCGTACGTGCAGGCAAACCGCAGACCCCTCTGGCCCGAACCCACCACTGCGAAGATCCCCCTTTTCTTCCATCCGTAATGGGGTCACGCTTGAGGAGAGGAAGAACATGGTGAGGCCCCCAGGAGTTGGCATTTCTCCCAGCCGCGGCTGGCTCCTGTCGGGCCTATACGTGGGCCGCGCATGCGCACTCAGGCTCCCAAGCACACACCTCCCTCGGCTCACCTGACCCACCCTTTAGAGGTCACAGCAGTTCCACAGGGTCCCTGGGCACCAGTCCGTGGACACAGGAGCCCTCCCTGCCACCTAGAGGACCACGCGATTTCCGCTGGGGAACACTGCCCAGAAGCACTCCCACCCTCGCACAGACACTGTGCGCAGGATAGACTTGTGGACCAGGGGCCTGGGTGGGGAATTTTCCAGGGAACTCTCTAAAGGCCAGGTGCCCTCTGTCGCCCTGGGAGTGCCCACGCCGTCCCTTCACCCTGCAGGACACTATCATCCAGCAATAAGCAGCCCTGTGCCTCCACGGGGCTCAAACACCTGGGCCCTTTGTGCGAGCACCTGACGTATGTGCAGGAAAACCCGCAGACCCCTCTGGCCCGACCCACCGCTGGGAAGATCCCCCTTTTCTTCCATTCGTAAAGGGGTCCTCCTTGAGGAGTGGAGGAACATGGGTAGCCCCCAGGAGATGGCTTTTCTCCGAGCCGCGGCTGGCTTGTTTCGGGCCTATAAGTGGGCCGCGCGTGCGCACTCAGGCTCCCCACCACAAGCCTCCCTCCGGTCACAGGACCCACCCTAGAGGTGTCTCCTGACCCACCCTTGAGGGGTCACGTTACCCACCCCTGAGGGGTCACGCGACCCACCCCTGAGGGGTCACGTGACCCACCCCTGAGGGGTCTCGTGACCTACCCCTGAGGGGTCACTTGACCCGCCCCTGAGGGGTCACGTGACCCACCCTCGAGGGGTTACGTGACCCACCTCTGAGAGGTCACGTGACCCACACCTGAGGGGTCACGTGACCCACCCTTGAGGGGTCTCGTGACCTACCCTTTTGGGGTCACGTGACCCACCCTTTGGGGTCACGTGAACCACCCTTGGGAGGTCACGTGCCCCACCCTTGAGGGGTCACATGACCCACCTTGAGAGGTCACAGCAGTTTTACAGGGTCCCTGCGCACCTGTTTGGGGAAACAGAAGCCCTCCCTGCCGCTCAGAGGACAGCACGATTTCCCAGAGGCCACACTGCCTAGCAGCACTTTCAGCCCCGCACAGACAATGTGCTAAGGACAGACTTGGGTACCCGGGGCAGGGGCGGGGGATTTCCCATGGAACTCTCTAAGGGCCCGGTGCCCTGTGTGGCCCGGGGAGTGCCCACGCCGTTCCTTGACCCCGCAGGACAATTGCATCCAGCAATAAGCAGCCCTCTGCCTCCACGGGGCTCAAACACCTGGGCCTTTGTGCGAGCACCTGGCGTACGTGCAGGCAAACCGCAGACCCCTCTGGCCCGAACCCACCACTGCGAAGATCCCCCTTTTCTTCCATCCGTAATGGGGTCACGCTTGAGGAGAGGAAGAACATGGTGAGGCCCCCAGGAGTTGGCATTTCTCCCAGCCGCGGCTGGCTCCTGTCGGGCCTATACGTGGGCCGCGCATGCGCACTCAGGCTCCCAAGCACACACCTCCCTCGGCTCACCTGACCCACCCTTTAGAGGTCACAGCAGTTCCACAGGGTCCCTGGGCACCAGTCCGTGGACACAGGAGCCCTCCCTGCCACCTAGAGGACCACGCGATTTCCGCTGGGGAACACTGCCCAGAAGCACTCCCACCCTCGCACAGACACTGTGCGCAGGATAGACTTGTGGACCAGGGGCCTGGGCGGGGAATTTTCCAGGGAACTCTCTAAAGGCCAGGTGCCCTCTGTCGCCCTGGGAGTGCCCACGCCGTCCCTTCACCCTGCAGGACACTATCATCCAGCAATAAGCAGCCCTCTGCCTCCACGGGGCTCAAACACCTGGGCCCTTTG